>NW_019154114.1:9995425-10052200 GCF_002288905.1 Enhydra lutris kenyoni
AAAAAAAAAAAAAAAAAAAAAAAAAAAAAAAAAAAAAAAAAGTCACATAGGGACACCTGGGTAGCTCAGTCACTTAAGCATCTGCCTTTGGCTCAGGTCATGATCCCAGGGTCCTAGGATGGAGCCCCACCTCAGGCTTCCTCTCTCTGTCCCTCCTCCTGCGTGTGTCCATGCATGCATGCGCACACACTCTCTCTCACAAATAAATAAAATCTTTTAAAAAAATGCTCAACAGGTACTTTAAAAAAACCCTTTTTATTTTTCTAAAATTTGCCATCAATCTGCATAACTGGGAGTCGTCTACAAATCATTATTAACATACGTTTAGCTTCATAGAATTAAGTATTTCCAAAGGCTCTTTTTAGCTCATTTTGAAAGCTATTATACTAGAAAATCATATTCTTATCTGTGCAGTCTGATGGATTATCTCAAACAACTTTTAAAGCTGCTATCTAACATATACCATTTATTTCTAAACTCTGTCCTAGGGGGCACCTGGGTGGCTAAGTCGTTAAGCACCCACCTTCAGCTCAGGTCATGATCCCAGAGTCCCAGAGTCCTGGGATTGAGCCCCACATCAGACTCTGTGCTCAGCGGGAAGCCTGTTTCTCCCTCTCCCACTCCCCCTGCCTGTGTTCCCTCTCTGTCTCTCTCTGTATCAAATAAATAAATAAAATCTTTTTTTTTTTAAAAGTATACTTTAAAATAAATAAATAAATAAACTCAGTCCTGGGAAAATTCACTTGCTTTCACAACCATTAATGACATTTTCAAATGCATTAACAGCCAATTTGTCCCCATCTCTCCCTGCCTGCTACACAATTCCACTTGGATGTGTTGTCATCAACTTTTTTTTTTTTTTTAAGATTTTTTAACTTATTTACTTGAAAGAGAGAGAGAGAGCATGAGAGGGGAGAAGGTCAGAGGGAGAAGTCGACTCCCTTCCAAGCCGGGAGCCCGATGTGGGACTCGATCCCAGGACTCCAGGATCACGACCCAAGCTGAAGGCAGTAGCTCAACCAACTGAGCCACCCAGGCGCCCCATGTTGTCATCAACTTTTAAATGAAATGTTTAAAATAACTAAATTCCCTCTTCCCAAATTCCCTCTCTAGTCCCAACTAACCTGCTATCAATGTTACTGCTATTTTCTCTACCACCTAGGCTGTTCTACCTGTCCCCGCTTTTCTAGTACAGGTCTTCACTATCTAATGCCTAAATATCCTCCTCGCCTATCAGATATCCGACTCCTATAAACCCCAATCCATTCTCATTTGCTCATGGCCACCATTTATCAGGTCACCTTACTTCCCAAAGGCCTTCTCAGGATCAGGTAAGATCAAGTACTTCCAACAGCTTTGGAGACTATAAAACGTTACATAAATGTTGTCCATAATTCAGAAAATTTTTTTCTGTTATTTCAGGGAAAATGTTTGAACTTGATAAAGGAATTTGAAGCATGAAACTAGTTAATGTCAAAAATGTTAAATTCAGGGGTGCTGGGGTGGCTCAGTGGATTAAAGCATCTACCTTCAGCTTAGGTCATGATCCCAGGGTCCTGGGATCAAGCCCCGAATCGGGCTCTCTGCTCAACAGGGAGCCCTGCTTCCCTCCAGCCCCCCACTGCCTGCCTGTCTGCCTACTTGTAATCCCTGTCTGTCAAATAAATAAATAAAATCTTTTTTTAAAAAAAAGTTAAATTCAGAAAGAAAGTTAACTGGATATCTTACCAGAGAAGTTGCCATGAATGGCAAAGCTGATGCCTGTGGCTCGCTGCAAGGTCAAGTTGTATAGGAACATGATGGCAGCAACACTGAGATACTCACAACTCCACAATCAGGCCGCAGTTATAAGGAGTCAAAACAAGCTAAGAGCACATAAAAGCACAAAAATATCAGCTGGGAGACTTACTTTAACAGACATTTCTGTACAGGAACTTCTGGCTGAAGGGCAGAACCCATACAGTAAGGCTTATTGACAAATAACGTTATTTATAACCAGAGAGCATTCTGCATGCCATGCACTAGGCTGTATACTCTGCCTCTAATCCCTACAAATCCCTACAAATAACTCATCATACTAATGAGTTATACTAACTACAGCTATACTAACTACAAATAACTCATTATACTAATTATACAGATGAAGAAATTGAGGTTAAGAAATCAAATCACCTGCCTGAGATCATTAACAAGTGGTAAATATCTGATTTTTAAGAAACGGTGTGCCTTTACTGTCAAGAAACTAAGCAGCTCTGCACGTTCTTGTATTTGCATGGTTACACACACACATGGTTCACAATTCTTTAAAAGCACAGCAAAAAGCTCCTTTCCATCCATTCCCTAGCCTCCATCCCTTCTCCCTGTGCCAAGGGAATATCACTGCATTCAAACTTCACAAAATCTTCAGAATAGATACTAGTGTCCCCCAATTTGCAAATGATAAAATTGAAAATCAGCTAAGGAAACAGTTGCCCAAGTACCAAAACACGAATTCAAAAGAGGGTCTTGGCACCAAAAACTGTTTCCGTTATTTACGCTTTCAACACACTGAGTCTTCCCACCTTACAGTTGGCGTGTCGTTTACGTCCATCTTAACCCCTCCTCTCACCCACCCCCGGGCCTAAAAGCCGGGCAATTTCTGAAGTCTTACTTTGATCCAGGCTTCGTTCCCACCTTGGAGACGGAAGTGGGAGACGACTCATGAAAGCCGTTTTCGTACCCAAGCAATCCCCTCCACCTTTCCCTGGCCTGGACCTTACGGGCCCAGGCTGCTTCAAAACCCGGCCAGAAGCCCGCCCAACCCTCCTACATGACCGCTCTCTGCCTCCCCAGGCCGGGGAAACTTGGGAGCCTTCTTCTTTACCCTGCAGCAGGAAGGATGGCGTAGATATCCAACAGATGCTGAGTTCCTTCAAGGCCTAAGCCACCGCCAGCTTCAACCCACCGGTGTCCGCCATTAGCTCTAAAGGCAGGGACCTTCCGGCGGGCGCGAGACGTATAAGAAGTCCCCAACCGGCGCCTGAAGAATATATATGTAATTTTTAAAAATGTTTCTTTCTTCGACTCGACATTGAAAATTAGTTAAACATACCTTATGCCCGTCACTTTTCCCAGGAGAACAGAAATCAAATAGACCTTTTAAAGTGTACTTTAAAAAAAAAAAAATACCTATAAATCCGTCGGGCATTTTCTTGGGCAGCCGCACGACCGGGCGCGCAAACGAGGCGGGGGCCTCGCGGGGCCGGAAGCGCGAAATGGGGACCAAGATGGCGGATCTCGAGTCCCCTCAGAAGCTGTCAGGGGTTCCTCCGCCTGAGGGGATGGGAGGAGGCTGCTGCTCGGAAATCTCTACCGAGCTCATTCGCTCCCTGACCGAGCTGCAGGAGCTAGAGGCTGTATACGAACGGCTCTGCGGGGAGGAGGTGGGGGGATGGCCCAGGGGCAGGGGGCTTAGGAGACGTCAGTCTTGGGAATTCCGGGCTGTGGGAAGTTCTCTCTCTGCCTCTGCCGAGGGAAACAAAAAAGCACTTATTGAAAAAGGAGGAGTGTAGTTGAGTGTATCTGGGGGGACGTGACATCTCTGTTCACTTGATCTGGTGTCCCTAAACTTGTTTTCCGTGTTATTTCGGCGATCTGCTTCGTTCCCTTTGATTTCCCTGGCCCTTAATCTAAGTTTTTCGGCCAGAGCAGTTAGAGTCAACTTGCTTGCTTCTCAAAGTAAGAAAGGCTCCCTTGCATTGAATTAGCAATTTAAAAAATTACGAAACTCTTTCACCGCGTTACCTCCTTTAAGAAGGAAGTCTTTGCAAGTAAACCTGTAGCGTTATAAGACTTTTGTAGGGAATGACTTGGGCGGGGGGGGGGGTTAATTTTAGCGTTCGGTAAGTGCACAGCTTTGTAGAAGCTTGAGATTTTAAGACAGGCACAACTGTCTAATCTTGGACTAGGAACTTTCATCTTTTGGACCCCTGCATTGTGTCAGGGGCATAGACTATATTCTCATGAGGATTCCTTGCACCCTCCATTTTACGTGGCAACCTGATGCTGCCAGTATATTTTTAAATGTCATTTGGGTTCCTTGCCACTCTGAAGAGAGAGATCTAAGGTCTGATAAAGTTTAGTAGCTGTTCCCTAAACCAAACTTTTAATAAAGTTTGAGTACAAAAGGCAGTTTCAGCGGGAGGGAGGAGGGATTATTGATATCTAAGAATATCTTCAAATATTAAATTGCACCAAGTAAAGCATTTTATGGTAACATTTTTCAGCAAGATGTGCTTTATAAAACTTAGTATTTTAACAGTCCTAAACAGTCCTGAACAGCATTCATTAAGTCAGTCAATTTTTAAGGTGAAATTAAGCCCATCTTCCAGACAGGACAATTTTAGTTCTGTATTTGTATTTAATGACTGTCAAGGGGACGTTCCCCTCTGGATCCTACTGAACTATTTTAATAGAAATATATAGCTGATATTGATGGCTGTTAATAAACGATGCTTCACATATTCTGTTAAGCACTTTACGTTTGTTACCTTGTTTGGCTCTCACAACAGTCCTATGGGATATGTATTACGTTTTACAGATGAAGAAACTCAAGCATTTAAGAAGGTTAATGTCTTTTGCAGTAATGCAGTAAATAACTTTGCTGAGAGATTTATGTTTTTATCCCTTCTGGGTACTGACTGTACACTATGAAGGGACTTTTTGTAACTTCCACTTTGAAAGTTTCATTTAGCCATTATATTTTAAATGCCTTCCTGCATTAGGTACTATGCTAATTATATTGAATTAAAGTTTACTTCTGGCCTTTATGGTGTTCATCTGCTAGATGGGATAAAATACACAAAAGGTAGCAACCAGCATGCAATGTGATACATGCAAAAATGAAGTATTATTGGTTAAAGTCCTAGGAGAACTCAGTGAAAGGAAAGACATTCGAAATGGGATTCACCCTTAAGCTAAGTGGTTGGGTTAGATAACTCTTAAGGTTCCTTCTGACCATTCTGATGACAAAATGCTTGTCTGTGTTTCAGAAACTGGTAGAGAGAGAACTGGATGCTCTTCTGGAACAGCAAAACACCATTGAAAGTAAAATGGTCACTCTCCATCGAATGGGGTGAGTCTCGCAGCTCAGCAAGAGCTATTGTCATTCTGACAAGGTCCACTGGATAAATTACTGTTTTTCCTAACTTTCTGTTATAAAATGCCACTTGACTTTGAAATGTAGAGAAGGATTATTTCAGGGTGAAGTGAACACTTAAGGGTATAGTCAAGTGGTTCTCAAAAGTGTCCTTGGAAGTATCAAACTCATTGGGAAACTTGTTGGAAATGCAAATTACGAGTCGCCATTCAAAACCTATTGAATCAGAAACTCTGGGGGTAGAGCCGAGGAATCTGACAAGCTTTTAACGAGCACACCCACTGATCCTGATTATGGTTCAGGGTTGAGAACCACTGTTTTTACAAACTTTGGGTATTTGCTAGTCATAAAAATCGCTCTTTGATCTCATCACCCTCTTTGATTGTTGGTTAGTGCACTTTATACTCAGCAGTGGGAAGCATCTATTCTCTGGTTCTTTAGCAGTACCTATTTAGAGGTCTGTTTAGTAGTTATAAAAAAAGTCATTTTTTTTATTTAGTATAGACCTGAGTTTTCAGCAAAATACTCTTTAGGAACAGCTGTGAGTAGAGTGAACTGAGCTAAAAGTTGTGGGGAAGTACAAAGACAGTAGAAGACATAGTCTCCATTTACAAACAAATTTTCCATCTCTTATTCCTACCTTCTGCCTCTGTGGATGTGTATGTGCTGACATGTGTCTCCAGTCCCAATCTGCAGTTGATTGAAGGAGATGCAAAGCAGCTAGCTGGAATGATCACCTTTACCTGCAATCTAGCTGAGAATGTATCCAGCAAAGTCCGTCAGCTTGACTTGGCCAAGGTAATCCTGTTGAACTTCTGATGTTTGAGTTAGTAGGGGGCAGTAGAGAGGCCACCACATTAGAAATTAGAGTAGCACCATTCAATAGAAATCTAATCCAAGATAGTAAAACCCAACAGAGAGGCAGAAGAAGAGAAAACTCAAGACCAGTACATCTTATGAATAAGGACATAAAAATCCTCAGCAACACCAACAAACTAAATCTAGCACCACATGAAAAAGAATATACTATGATCAAGTGGGATTTATCCCAGGAATGCAGAGTTGCTTTAACATCTGAAAATTAGGGGCACCTGGGTGGCTCAGTCGACCTGATCTCAGAGTCCTGGGGTCGAGCCTTGCATCAGGCTTCCTGCTCAGCGGGAGGTCTGCTTCTCCCTCTCCCACTCCCCCTGCTCCTGTTCCCTCTCTCTCTCTCTCTCTCTGTCAGATAAATAAATAAAATCCTTTAAAAAAAACCTGAAAATCAATTAATATATCCACCACGTCAGTAGAGTAAAGGATAAAAACACATGATCATCTTGTAAACTCAGAAAAGGCATAAACTCAAAAAACTTGTAATAAAAGGAACTTCCTCAACCTGATAAAGGCCAATTACAAAAATCCCACATCTGACTTCATACTTACCAGTGAAAGACTGGTAAGATTGCCCCTAAGAACAGGAATAAAACAAGGATGCAGCTCTTCTTTTCTTCAACATTGTCCTGGAGTTTCTAGCCAGACGTTTAGGCAAGAAAATGAAATAGAAATCATACAAATTGGAAAAGAATATAAACCATACATTTAACTTTAGATTTTTCTAGTAGCCATTTTTCTATTTTTCCGCTTTCTCTTTTCTTCCTTCCTTCCTTCTTTCTTTTTCTTTCTTTCAAGTAGGCTCTGCACCCAACATGGGTTTTAACTGCATGACCCTGAGATCAAGAGTATCATGCTCTCCTGAATGAGCCAGCCAGGTGTCCCACTAGTAGCCAATATTTTTTTTTTTTTTTTTTTCATTATTTTAAAAAGTAAAACAGAGGGTTGCCTGGGTAGCTCAGTTGGTTAGGCGTCTGCCTTTGGGTCAAGTCATAGTCCCAGGGTCTTGGGATTGAGCCCTACATCAGGCTCCCTGCTCAGTGGGGAAACTGCTTCTCTCTCTCCCTCTTGCTCTGTGAAATCAATCAATCAATCTTTTTAAATTCAAAAATAAATAAAATATTTTAAAAATAAAAAGTAAAATAGAAATAGGTGAAAATAATCTTAGTAATATGTTTTGTTTAACCCATTATATCCAAAATACCATTTAAATATATGATTACTATAAAATGGTATTAATGAGATATTTTGCCTTATTTCTATACTAAATCTTTGAAATTCAGTGTGTGTTTTACACATCGTAATTTGGACTAGCCACATTTCAAGTCCTCAATGGCCACAGAGTATTAATGACTACTGTAGTGAATAGCAGAGGATCTGGGCTCTTGAATAAGTCAGTCCCAGTCTCAGTTTTCCCTTGTGAAATACCATAACTCTTTCCAATCTATTTGTTGAGATTCTGTAAAAATAACTTACCACAAAATGCTAATAGCCACACAGCCACCAAGTCACATTGTTAAGGTTTTTTTTTTACATATTCTTGCTTATTCTAGGGGAACCTGACTGGCTCGGTAGGAAGAGAGCACGACTCTTGATCTTAGGGTTGTGAGTTCTAGCCCCATGTTGGATGTAGAGATTACTTAAATAAACAAAACTTAAAGAAAAAAAATCTTGCCTATTCTAAAAGAAAAATACTTTCCACATATATCACTTATCTTTTTTTTTTTTTAAAGATTTTATTTATTTATTTGACAGAGAGAGATCACAAGTAGACAGAGAGGCAGGCAGAGAGAGAGGGAGAAGCAGGCTCCCCACTGAGCAGAGAGCCGGATGCGGGGCTCGATCCCAGGACCCTGAGATCATGACCTGAGCCGAAGGCAGCGGCTTAACCCACTGAGCCACCCAGGCGCCCCTATATATCACTTATCTTATTACTTGGTTTATAATGTCCTCTTCCCAAATGTTAAATACAGCCTGATTCCATTATTAATTTAATAGCATCAGCCAAATGCAAATACGGCTTGTCCCTGTTCCTGTTTCCATTAAAATGAATGACCTCGTCACGTAAATAAAACTGCATGATACTATCGGTGCTATTGATCATCATCAGTAACAGTTTTGTGACTGGTCTTGGTTTTCGTTCAGGGCCTCGGGTTAACTGGATTCTCCTCCTGAATCTCCCTACCTTCTGAAGAGGTGTTTTGAGAGAATAGGGCATTGTTTCTAAGCACCAGGTCTTTTTGCAGAACCGCCTCTATCAAGCCATTCAGAGAGCTGATGATATCTTGGACCTGAAGTTCTGCATGGATGGAGTTCAGACTGCTTTGAGGAATGAAGATTATGAGCAGGCTGCGGCCCACATTCATCGCTACTTGTGCCTGGACAAGTCAGTCATTGAGCTCAGCCGACAGGGCAAAGAAGGTGACATCCATCCCAAACTGTTGATTTCTACGGTCGTTACAAGTATCTGTAATCTGGTTTAAGCACTTATAAATTCTGGTTTAGTTACAAGCATCTGTAATCTGAACAAGGCAAACTCACCCAAGAAAAGGGTGTCAGGCAATTTCCTTGTCTGGTACTCAACCCTATAGAGGTTGTAGACTACCCTAGGACAGGTGTTGTTATTCCCATTTTATGAAAAAGGAAACTGAATCCAGATCTACTGTTCCTCTGGCCAGTGGGTTTTCACTTGACCATATCGCCTACTTACAAAATTTAATTCTTAGCCTGGCTTTCTAGGCCTTCTGTGATTTCAACCCACCCGGTCTTTCTCACTTTGTTTCATGCTGTTCACTCATGCATCCATTCACTGTGCACGATACAGAATACTCTGTATGCCAGAGTTTATATTACTTGCAATACCCTAGACATATTTTTTTCATCTTTTTATCTCTATTCCTTTGCTCATTTCATTCCCTTGGCCTGGAATGTATGTACTTGTTTTTCAGGTATCAAAACCCTGCCCATCTTTAAAAGATAGGATATCATTTCTGGGAAGACTTTTCTAATTACTTCAACTGAAATGTGACTTATGGACACTCTTTTACTATACTTATACACTTAGTTTGTTATAGTTACTTGTGCACAGATCTTACTTTTTTTTTTTTCTTGATTAGAACTTCTGTATATTTCAAATGATTAGTGGTGCACAAAATGGCACGGACCTGAGAGAGTACCATTCTTTACATTATTTCCCATTTTCCTCCCATTGTGCAGGCAGCATGATTGACGCCAACCTGAAATTGCTACAGGAAGCTGAGCAGCGTCTCAAAGCCATTGTAACAGAGAAGTTTGCCCTTGCTACTAAGGAAGGGGATCTGCCCCAGGTGGAGCGCTTCTTCAAGATCTTCCCACTGCTGGGTCTACATGAGGAGGGATTAAGCAAGTTCTCAGAATACCTTTGCAAGCAGGTATGGCCCCTGATTGCTTGGTAAGAGAGTGGTATAATTCTCTGCCTGCAGATTGGGGCACTGTGTGCATCCAGTTTCTGTGGATACTTTCTCACTTCTGGATTTAACTCCCCTTTCCTGTTCCCACTGTAGCAGGACTGGATGCATACATTCATTCAACACTTATCTAGGTATGGCCTAGACATCTACTGATGTACATTCATGTCTGACAGACCAAGTGAAAACAGAAAAATTAAAATGCAAATTCTCTGACAAGTTGAATCACCCTTTTTAAGGTTTCAGCCAGAAACTGGCTTCTTTTAAGAGCATTCAGAGTTGTTGGCTAGTTGTTTTCAGACTTCATAACCAGGATTGAGTCTCAAAATAAGCCACATTGAGATGAAGGAGGTGAGGTCACTTAAGGTTAAATCCTGAAAAAGAAACAGATTTCAGTTAAAGTCTCAGCCCCTTCCCCTTGACGTTAGATGGAAAGATGCAAATCTCAGCAGACATGTGTGTAGAGGGTTATTGTTTATAACTATATGTCAGAGTACATCCTGCCACCTCCCCCCCAGCAAACTCTCTGTGATAGAACACTGTTCTGCATTAAGAAAAATGAGACAGTTCTGAATGTGCTGACCTGTTTCATTTTCTAACATATGGTTAAGTTAAACAACCATATGCAGCATTTTTGCTTCAAATGACAGAAGTGGCAATAAAATACATGTTTGTATAAGGGTTAATGATGGTTTTCTCTGGAGAAGAGACTTAGGAGACTAAGAGACATAGATAAAGGAAGAACTGCTTTTCACAGAGCACTCCTTTATTCCTTTTGAATATTTGAGTGTGTATGTCTTAACCGTTCTCGAAAATTTATTAAAAACAAAATATAAGGGGCGCCTGGGTGGCTCAGTGTGTTAAAGCCTCTGACTTCAGCTCAGGTCATGATCCTGGGATTCTGGGATCGAGCCCCACATCAGGCTTTCTGCTCAGTGGGGAGCCTGCTTCCCCCCCCCCGCCCCCGCGCCTGCCTCTCTGCCTACTTGTGATCTCTGTCAAATAAATAAAATCTTTAAAAATAAGATAAAATAAAATATAAGGGGGATATGTGGGGCTGGCCATTTTTTATCAGTACTTTGCCATCTTGACCTAGAAATGGCTTCTACTTTAAATCCCTTTAAAATAAATAAAATCTTGGGGCACCTGGGTGACTCAATGGGTTAAGCCTCTGCCTTCAGCTCAGGTCATGATCTCAGGGTCCTGGGATCGAGCCCCACATCGGGAATCTCTGCTCAGCGGGGAGCCTGCTTCCCTCTCTCTCTCTCTCTGTCTGCCTCTCTGCCTACTTGTGATCTCTGTCAAATAAATAAATTTTTAAAAAATTATAAAATAAAATCTTAAAAAATAAATAAATCCCTTTAAAATCCCTTCTGCAGTACCCACATTCCTTGTTCTCAATGAAGCACCATTTTTGTTTGTTTGGGGTCTTTTTAGGATTTTATTTATTTTGACAGAGACAGCCAGAGAGGGAAACAAGCAAGGGGAGTGGGAGAGGGAAAAGCAGGTTTCCTGCTGAGCAGGAAACTTGATACAGGGCTCGATCCAGGACCCGGGGACCATGACCCAAGCCGAAGCAGACACTTAATGACTGAGTCACCCGGGCGCCCTCAATGAAGCACCATTAATGATAACTTTGAGTTATCCTTTGAGGTGATTATTGGAAGTCGGGACTCTCTCCTTTGGCTAATGGCAATACATACCTTCAAAGAAAAGGAAAGCATTATTTATATCTTTGAATTAAAGAAGAGTTACCACTATGCTCAAGTTCTTTGTCTTGCGTGAGGCCGAGACAACTCAGAGTCCCCAAGGGATGTTCCTCTATCCTCTCTAAGCTTTCAAGCATCAAAGCAAACATGGGAAAAGAGAGTCAAGGGAGGTCTTTTTGGAAAACTGAAACTAGCCTTTGATCTGAGAATTGTGGATTTTCCACTTTTCAGGTGGCCAGTAAATCTGAGGAGAATCTGCTGTTGGTGCTGGGGACAGACATGAGTGATCGGAGAGCTGCAGTCATCTTTGCAGATACACTCACTCTTCTTTTTGAAGGTAAATCTCCTTTTCCACTCGAGAGAGACTGGAGACTTCACCACTTAACACCCACATCCTAGGTTTTCTTCTCCCCTTGCTAGCCTGATGCCTTCATTTTACTCCTATAGCTTGCTGTGTATTGATTGATACATTAGAGAATTAACCTTTTTTTTTTTAAGATTTTATTTATGTATTTGACAGAGAGAGAGATTACAAGTAGGCAGAGAGGCAGGCAGAGAGAGGGGAAGCAGGCTCCCTGCTGAGTAGAGAGCCCGATATGGGGCTCGATCCCAGCACCCTGAGATCATGACCTGAGCCGAAGGCAGAGGCTTAACCCATTGAGCCACCCAGGCGACCCTGGAGAATTAACTTTTTAATTCGGTATCTAATTAGCAAAAATTAGTCTCTCAAGTCTTTTAATCAGCCCTATCCCTCAAGACCCAAATGCTAAGAGTAAATTTAACCATAAAGTAAATTATTGGGAAGAGAGTGATGCTGATTTCTAAAGATGCTCCTGTTAAACTATCATACATAAATGCCTTCTGGTTTACCAAGCACTGTATATATTAAACAGACATTTGCTTAGCAATTCCCAGTACTGGCAAGAACCATTTGTATTCATTTGGGGAGGTGAAATAGCATTAAAGAGTTGAGTTAGACCCCAGGTCAGTCCTGGATAGAAGAAAGGAGTTTATTTTGTGGAAGGAATATTTGGAATCTAGCCCTCTCATTTTCTCCATTCTAGGTATTGCCCGCATTGTGGAGACCCACCAGCCAATAGTGGAGACCTATTACGGGCCAGGGAGACTTTATACTCTGATAAAATACCTGCAGGTGGAATGTGACAGACAAGTGGAGAAAGTGGTGGACAAGTTCATCAAGCAGCGGGACTACCACCAGCAGGTGAGCAGGGGAAGCTGCAGGGGGGTTTGGACACAGTGTGAGCCAGCGATACTGAGTGCAATAAATTTAAGGTGCGATAGGGAAGGGATGAAAGCAGAGGTAGATAGAAAAATACGTGCCAAATGCAAACTGCCTGCATCTTGCCTCTCAGCAACTTACTTTGGATTTGAGGTATTCTGATGATATAGTACAAGACTGAGAAAGAAGTAGAAAGGGCTTCTTGAAACAAACAGAAACATTAGAGCACCTCTCTATCACAGAATGTGCAACAGTACCTTCTAGTGCTATAAGGAGAATTCTATTTCTTAAGGTCCTATTAAGTGTCAAGTCATTTGTCTCAGATTTCTCCTTAGTTCTTTAAGTGCTCACAGTAACACTTGCTTTTTTTGTGAACTTTATTTCTCCTTTCCTTTGAGCAGAGGAAGTAAGTAGGATTTAGAAATAGGGATAGCCATTCAGCTTTATTTCTAGAACTCTGAGTACGCAGTAGTTCATTCGAGCACCATTAACATCACTTCTCAGTGCAATAATAGAGGAGAGCATTGGCATCTAAATCAAAAGTAAATTTTTGGCTCATCATCCTGATAGCCTACTTTTGGACTGCCTGTTAAGCAAACTAAACTTAAACATTCTTTTATGCCAGAAGTTTGGAGGGAGGAGCAAGAGGGAGATAGAAGGAGGGTGGGGAAGAACATTCTCATTTCTTTGGTATATTGCAGTTCCGGCATGTCCAGAATAGCTTGATGAGAAATTCTACAACAGAAAAAATAGAACCAAGGTAATAACCCTCTTTTTCTTAGCCCATAGGAGTTTGAATTGGTAATTGTGTATCATTCAGAGACTGCTCTATTACTATGTGATCTGTGTTTCAGAAATACTCTATGATTCAAGCTTTTATTTTTTTCTAATAAAAATATGCTTGTTAAAATTCAAATATTAAAAAAATGTATTCGGGGCGCCTGGGTGGCTCAGTGGGTTAAGCCTCTGCCTTCGGCTCGGGTCATGATCTCAGGGTCCTGGGATCGAGCCCCACATCGGGCTCTCTGCTCAGTGGAGAGCCTGCTTCCCCCTCTCTCTCCGCCTGCCTCTCTGCCTCCTTGTGATCTCTGTCTGTCAAATAAATAAACAAAATCTTTAAAAAAAAACAACGTATTCATTCAATCAGTAAATTTTTACTGAGTACACATTTTGGGTCAAACACTGGCCTTTGTTACTGGGGATGTGGCAGCAAGCAAAGTAAGCAAACCAGATATAATTCTTTCCTTGTGGCATCTGTAGTCTATAAAGTAGATAATAATAATACCTAACTTATATATAGTGTTTACTATATGGCATACATTGTTTTATGTATGTATTAACAAATATTTATTTTTTATGCCTTTTTTAAGATTTTATTTATTTGACAGAGAGAGAGAGACCACAAGCAGACAGAGAGTTAGGCAGAGAGAGAGGGAGAAGCAGACTCCCTGCTGAGCAGAGAGCCCAATGCGGGGCTCGATCCCAGGACCCCGAGATCATGACCCGAGCCAAAGGCAGAGGCTTAACCCACTGAGCCACCCAGGCACCCCTTTATGTCTTAACAAATATTCAGGCATTTATTCAGGGGTTTCTCAGCCTCTTACTATTATCATTTTGGCTAGATAATTCTTTGGTAGGGTGGACCATGCTGTGTATCGTAAGATGTTTAGTAGTAGCATTCTTGGCCTCCACCTACTAGATGCTGGTAGCGTGGTGTCACCAGAAACTGCCAAATGTCTTGGGGGCAGAGGGTGGGATGAAAATCACCTTCAGGGGCGCCTGGGTGGCTCAGTGGGTTAAGTCTCTGCCTTCGGCTCGGGTCATGATCTCAGGGTCCTGGGATTGAGCCCCTCATCGGGCTCTCTGCTCAGCAGGGAGCCTGCTTCCTCCTGACTCTCTGCCTGCCTCTCTGCCTACTTGTGATCTCTCTCTCTGTCAAATAAATAAATAAAATCTTTAAAAAAAAAAAAAGAAAAAGAAAATCACCTTCAGTTGAGGGTCACTGATTTAATCCAGAAACGTTTTTTTACAGAGGAGGAAACTAAGGCCTGAAAAGGTCAAGTGACTGGCCCAATGTCATACAGCTAGAAGATCGCAGAGCCAGGAATAGAATCCAGGCAGTCCTACTCTAGAGTTCATATTGTTAATCATTATGATATACTACTTGTAGGGTGCAGGAGAGCATGTAATAAAGGGATCTAACTTAGCTGATAAAGTTCAATGAAAAGTCTCAGGAAATGACCTTAGATCTAAGACCTTAAGAGTAACTAGAAATGGGGTGCCTGGATGGCTTAGTCATTTAAGCCTTTGCCTTCGGCTCAGGTCATGATCCCAGAGACCTGGGATCAAGCCCTATATCAGGCTTCCTGCTCAGCGGGCAGCCTGCTTCTCCCTCTCCCTCTGCCTCTCTGCTTGTGCTCACTTGTGTGCTCTCTTTGTGTCAAATAAATAAACAAAATCTTTAAAAAAAAAAAAAAAAAAAGGTGACTAGAAATAAGATGTGAAGAGTTTTCCAGGTAGAGCAGGGAAAACATATGCAAAGTTGCTGTGTATTTGAAAAACTGAAAGAAGAGCAGTGTAGTTGAAGTACAGAGTTGGGGAGAACCTGATCTGAGGTAAATCCAGACAGGTCATTAGAGTCAGACCACTCAGGGTCCTATATCCTAAATGCAATGGAAATCATGTGATTACAGTATGACCACATCTATGTTTTGAAAAGCTCTTGTGGAGTTCATTATGGAAAATGAGCTAATTTGTGCATATAATGTGAGGGAGGGATTCAACTTCATTCTTTTTTTTTTTTTTTTTAATTATTTATTTGACAGAGATCACAAGTAGGCAGAGAGACAGGAAGGGGGCAGGGGGTGGGGGGAAGCAGGCTCCCTGCTGAGCAGAGAGCCCAATGTGGGGCTCGATCCCAGGACCCTGAGATCATGACCTGAGCCGAAGACAAGAGGCTTAACCCACTGAGCCACCCAGGCGCCCCAACTTCATTCTTTCTAATGTGGAGATCAGTCATCATCACAGCACAATTTGTGGGAAAGACTCTTCTTACTGAATTGTCTGCGCACTTCTGTTGGAGATCAGTTGACCATAATGTGAGGATTTCTGGACTCTAAACTAATCTATATGCCTGTCCTTAATGCCAGTACCACACTGTCTTCATGCTGTAGCATTACAGTAAGTTTTCAAATTGGGAAGTATGAGTCCTTCAACTTTGTTAATTTTTTCAAGATTGTTTTGGCTCTTCATCTGAATGGGCATGGGTCACAGTTTAATAGTGTATCCTAAAATCCCACCACAGGTAAATAAGAGGTTGGGGAGGTGTGGTTCCTTTCATGTGAAGCATAGGTAAACCACTAGCAAAACTACACTTCCCATTCTCTTATTTAGCCCTGACAGTATTTTAGTGGTGAGTGGTTCAGGTGAAACAGGTAAGTGGAGTATGTGGTTGAAGCTCTCTCTGAGTATAATCGGGCCAGCAGAGCCAGGATGACTGTCTGGCAGAGCTGACCCTTCTGGGCCCGGTGGGAGAGGGAGTTTGGGACTGTGTTTGCCCTGTAGTTCTTATATCTGGGAATCCAGTGTCCTCCTTCTTACTCCTGCTCCATGTATCTCAGGGAACTGGACCCTATCCTGACTGAGGTCACCCTCATGAATGCCCGCAGTGAGCTGTACTTACGCTTCCTCAGGAAGAGGATCAGCTCTGATTTTGAGGTGGGGGACTCCATGGCCTCAGAAGAAGTAAAGCAAGGTAAAAGGCATTTCCCATATTTTCTGGGAGGGCTCGGACAGAGTTGGCACTGATCTCTTAATCACACCACACTGATCTTGTAAGCCACAGATCTCTTAACAAGGAAGTAACTAGCACTTCTTAGCCTTTGTATTCTGTGGGCAAACTGACTCCCAAAAAGAAAGACAGACTTACTGAATATTAGAATTAGACTTGCTCTATGAGACCATTTAGTCATTTTACAGGTGAGGAAAGCTAATGTCCAGAATGGTTAAATTATTTTCCTCTAATCTTTTTTTTTTTTTTTAAGAAGGAATTTTTTTTTTTTTTTTTTTAAGATTTTGTTTATTTGACAGAGATCACAAGTAGGCAGAGAGGCAGGCAGAGAGAGAGGGGGGGAAGCAGGCTCCCTGCTGAGAGCCCAATGCGGGGCTCGATCCCAGCACCCTGAGATCATGACCTGAGCCGAAGGCAGAGGCTTAACCCACTGAGCCACCCAGGCACCCTCCTCTAATCCTTTCTCCACACCATGTTTTGTCGCCAGCTCGATTTAGGGATTAGTATTTAATATAAATAGGTGATATGGGCCACCTGGCTGGCTTAGTTGGTGGAGCATGTGACTCGATGTTGGGATTGTGAGTTTGAGCCCCACATTGGGTATAGAGATTACTTAAAAATAAAATCTTAAAAAATAATAATGATAAAAAATAAGTAAATAGGGGCACCTGGGTGGCTCAGTGGCTTAAAGACTCTGCCTTCGGCTCAGGTCATGATCCCAGGGTCCTGGGATCAAGCCCTGCATCGGGCTCTCTGCTCTGCAGGGAGCCTGCTTCCTCCTCTCTCTCTGCCTGCCTCTCTGCCTACTTGTGATCTCTGTCTGTCAAATAAATAAATAAATAATCTTTAAAAAAAAATAAGTAAATAAATAAGATAGGTGATTTGCACACATGATGTGTAGGTACACAGAACAAAAAGATATACTTAATTCCGTAAGGATACTTTCGGGAGTGATAAGAATATTCTAAAACTGGATTGTGGCTATTATTACAAAACTCTGTAAAGTTACTTTATTTTTTTTTTTTAAAGACTTTATTTATTTATTTGAGAGAGAGACAGTGAGAGAGAGCATGAGTGAGGAGAAGGTCAGAGAGAGAAGCAGACTCCCCGCGGAGCTGGGAGCCCGACGCGGGACTCGATCCCAGGACTCCAGGATCATGACCTGAGCTGAAGGCAGTCGTCCAACCAACTGAGCCACCCAGGCGTCCCTGTAAAGTTACTTTAAAAAAAAAATTGAAATGTACAAATACAAGGTGTAAATTTTATAGTATGTAACACTTCAGGGGCTCCTGGGTGGCTCAGTTGGTTAAGCATCGGCCTTCGCCTCAGGTCATGATCCTAGAGTCCTGAGATCGAGCTATGCACACTTGCTCTCTTTCTCTTTCTCTCTCTAAAATAAATAAAATCTTTTTTAAAAAATAACACTTTAGGGACGCCTGGGTGGCTCAGTTGGTTAAGCAGCTGCCTTCGGCTCAGGTCATGATCCCAGCGTCCTGGGATCGAGTCCCACATCAGGCTCCTTGCTTGGCGGGGAGCCTGCTTCTCCCTCTGTCTCTGCCTACCATTCTGTCTGCCTGTGCTTGCTCTCTCTCCCTCTCTCTCTGACAAATTAAAAAAAAAAAAAATAATAACACTTTAATACAGTATTGAGCCATAATATTGAAAAAAGAGTATATATTTTAAAGAGTATATGAAAAGAGTATATAGTATAAAGAAAGCCTTTCACTCCCTCCCTCAGTCTCCCAGTTCCCCCAGTCACAAGTTTTTTTTTTTTGTTTTGTTTTTTTAAAAGATTTTATTTATTTATTTGTCAGGGACAGAGGGAGAGAGAGCGAACGAGCACAGGCAGACAGAGAGGCATGCAGAGGCAGAGGGAGAAGCAGGCTCCCCGCCGAGCAAGGAGCCCGATGTGGGACTCCATCCCAGGACGCCGGGATCATGACCTGAGCCGAAGGCAGCCACTCAACCAACTGAGCCACCCAGGCGTCCCCCCAGTCACAAGTTTTAAAGGGATAAATACATTGGGAAGAAATGTGGGCCACAGTCCAGTTTCATTTACAGATTGATTCTCTGGATTTTTAAGAAGACCATTTAATTCCTGGTGGTTAAGTATATGCAGGATTCCCTGAACTAGAGACTTGAAACTATCACAGCATCTCTGGCATTCTACATGACTTTAATACATGGCAAGGGAATTATTTATATGACCCGGAATGGTATTGCTTTGGTGTTTAAAGGAAGATGAATGCTCATTTGGATTTTGATGCGCATTGCTATTCATAAAGACTGTCACTGTTCAGAGCTGTGTGTCCAATACAGTAGTCACCAGCCCCATGGGACTCTCTAAATTTACATTTAACTAAAATTAAGAATTCAGTTTCTCCAAACTGAGAGTTGCTGAGGGGAGAGGGATAGGGAGAGGGTGGTTGGGTTATGGACATTGGGAAGGGTATGTGCTATGGTGAGTGCTGTGAAGTATGTAAACCTGATGATTCACAGACCTGTACCCCTGGGGCTAATAATACATTATATGTTAATAAAAAATTAAAAATTTAAAAAATAAAAATTTTAAAATTTAAAAAGAATTCAGTTTCTCAATTACATTAGCCACATTTCAAGTGCTGAATAGTGGCTACCATATTAGACAACACAGATATAGAACATGTTAATTACCACAGAAAATTCTGTTGGACCACACTGGTTTAGAGAATGAAATAGAGTGTACCCAATATATTTCAGTCTTTGCCCTAGAAACTTAAGAATTTTAAGGCTTACTACTTAATTCTAATGGGAAAGAAGTAAAAGGTCCTTTGTACAAACACTTTTATTGTAAGGGTGCCTGGCCTTCTCAGTCAGTGAGAATGCGACTCTTGATCTCAGGATTTTGAGTTTGAGCCCCATATTGAGTACAGAGATTATTTAAAGATAAAAATCTTTTAAAATTTATCATTATCTGCAATTACTGTGGTTTCCAGTTATCCCTAATAAGGACAAAACATTTAGAAATAACCCAAGTGTCTAAAGATAGAGTTTAGGGGCGCTTGGGTGGCTCAGTGGGTTAGGCCTCTGTCTTTGGCTCGGGTCATGATCTCGGGGTCCTGGGATCGAGCCCCGCATCGGGATCTCTGCTCGGCGGGGAGCCTGCCTCTCTCTCTCTCTCTCTGCCTACTTGTGATCGCTCTCTCTCTCTGTCAAATAAATAAATAAAATGTTTAAAAAAAAAGTTTTAAAAAATGTGGACTGTCTACCTGATAAGCTATCACACAGCCATTAAAAATAAGTAAGTTAAGAAAAAAGAAGCTTTGTAGAAACATTGAAAATATTTATGATGTAATCTTTTTGTTTTTTTAATTAATTTTGTATTTGAGTATAGTTGACATACAATGTTACATTAGTTTCAGGCATATATAATATACTTTTTTAAAAGCTTTATTGGTTTTAAATAAGAGAGAGAGAGCACGCGCATTGCATGCAAGTGCACGAGCAGGAGGGGCAAAGGGGGAGAGAATCCTCAAGCAGACACCCCGCTAAGCACAGAGCCCTATGCAGGGCTCCATCTCATGACCTGAGATCATGACCAAAATCAAGTCAGGCGCTCAACTTACTGAGCTACCTACGTGCTCCCCGGGGCGTATATGATACAATTTCTTAAAGCAGAATACAAAATTATGTCTGTACTGTGATTATAACCATGTAAATTATGTACAGACTGGGAGGAAAGACTAGAAAGGAACCTGGGAAAATTAAAACAGTCGAACTTTTTCTCTTGAGGAAGAAAAGTGAGTATCCCTTTCCTGGCTGTCCCCTAGAGCACCAGAAGAGCCTGGACAAGCTCCTTAATAACTGCCTGTTGAGCTGTACCATGCAGGAGCTCATTGGCTTCTATATAACCATGGAGGAGTACTTCATGAGGGAGACTGTCAACAAGGTAGGACAGAGGATACACTCCTTGGAAATGGGGCTTCCTGTGCAAAAAACCAGACTGGAGGAATGGCCGAGGCATGTCACATTTCTTGGCCTGCTTTGAGAATATCCTTGCTTGCAACTGAGCGGTACCCCTTTGTATGATTAGAGGGCATTTTTAGAGTTGTCATGCTCTCCAAAGACCTAGCTAGGATGTCTTTCCCAAGAATCACAAAAGAACACCTCAGCTCCTCAGGGAGCCTACTTGTGATCCCCTCCCAGGGAGCCTACCTACTTCCCTGGAAGTATGTGAGTAAAGAACCTCAGGGAAGAAGGGCCTCTCCTGATGTCTTACATCCCGGGTAACAGGTGTCCCCAGGGCAAAGGCCCTAAATACTTAATGTCCTAACATAGTCATCAGTAGGGAAATGAGCTGTTTTGGCAAGGAGGATCCACACCAGGCTGTGACCAGAGTAAGCCATGTTGGGAGAAACAAGGGCAAGCTCAAAAAAAGCAGAACCAGAGCCTATTCCAGAACCGTCTAGAACAGTGGCATACAGAACTGGAGCCCTCACTGGCTGCTTTGCCTTTTGGTTAGGCTGTGGCTTTGGACACCTATGAGAAAGGCCAGTTGACATCCAGCATGGTGGATGATGTCTTCTACATTGTAAAGAAGTGCATTGGGCGGGCTCTGTCCAGTTCCAGCATCGACTGTCTCTGTGCCATGATCAACCTTGCAACCACGGAGCTGGAGTCTGACTTCAGGTAGGGTTGACTCCCTTTCTACTTTCTAGGAAGGAGAAAGGTCCTAGTTTGGTTTAATATTGATTCCTGAGGCCCCTGTTGCTTCCTTTTTTTCCCCATATGATTCTAGTTCAGTGCTATACAGGATAAAACTCCTATCCATGGTACAACATCCTTGGGTCCAGGCAGCTGTAGAGCAGCCAGATATCTTACAGGCTGCATCTGTGTTCCCTGAACTGGACGGGAGGGGTTACTGGCCCTCAGGCCTAGGAAAGAGAATAGGCAGCTCAGGTGAAGGCAGTAGGTATAATATAGCAATCATAGTTACCATTGCTACAAACCAAGCACTATACTAATTTCCTGCTCTCATTCAGTCCTGATAACAACCCTATGATGTAGGAACCATTACCTCTCTTACAGATGAGGAAACTAGGGCTCAGGGAGAGCAGGCACCTCATAAATGGTGGAATATGGAGTGAAGCCCAGAACTGACTTCCAAAACCTGTTCTCTCACCACTTACATGGTACTGCCTTTCACTAAGCTCTGTGCCTCCTCTTGCGTTTGTTGGAGCTCAGTGGCGGTAACTGAAATCCTCATAGGAAGCAAAGAACTGGCCAATCTCCTCTATATGTTCTGGTCATATCAATGCCTTTAAAGGGGCATTGGTCTCTCTCATACCCTGGATGCTCAAGTTCTCCTACAATGGTCTCAAGGATTGGTTATTCCCCCAAAAGAGCAGCTCATGCCGCTGGGTTAGGGTCGTGCACCCTCTCTTCCACTATCCTGGAAGCCAGATTGAGTGCTGTCAATCTCCATATGCCATTCTCCTCCCCTCCCAGGGACGTTCTGTGTAACAAGCTGCGGATGGGCTTCCCGGCCACCACCCTCCAGGACATCCAGCGAGGGGTGACGAGTGCCGTGAACATCATGCACAGCAGCCTCCAGCAAGGCAAATTTGACACAAAAGGCATTGAGAGCACTGACGAGGCCAAGCTGTCCTTTCTGGTAGGTAGCCCCATAGATTGGGAGCTGGTCCATTTATTTCAAGGGGTTAAATTATGACCTCTAAGCCACAGTGTAATTAGCTTTCAACTAGAGACTTTTCATCCATTCCCTCTATAGAAGGAAAGCTCCCCCTAGAAGGTTCTGAAACCACTTCTTATTCAGGGACCTATTTCTGAGCAATCCAATCCAGGACATCGCTGTTCCCTGCCTGGAAGTCTGGGCTCCTCAGCTCTCCCGGGTGCTCATTCCCAAGAGCACTAGGAAGCTGTTCCCAGGGCTCCACTGAGTATCACGCCTGGGTTGCATCTGCCACAGAACCGACTGTAATATCTGTGCCAAGCCTCCAGCCCACTTCTCTGAGGGAAGTCTCACAACATGGAGGGGTGCTGATCATTTAGGCCTAGCAGGGTGGTTTTCCTAGCACACTTCTTGGGCTTTCAACTTCCTCAGAAAAATGACCTTTTTGAAGCTCTTAGCCAGAATGACTGACAACATGATGCAGTGTCTTACCAGTTGTATGACAGCTGGGAATGGAAAAGCATGGAAGGATGAAAAGGCTTATACAAGGTTAATAGCCAGTTTGTGATGAGTCAAAAGAATACAGATGAGTCCCGAGCCTGTGATCAGCCCTTCTTGGCACGTGCTGTATTGGCATGAGTGGTAACAGTGCTGTCAGAGGTCATTCTGCTCCACGCCCACAATGGCCAGGCTCTTGAGTCTTCTTCGCTTCTGGGGTTCAGAGCCTGAAGGAAACACCCAACAATAGAACTCTCCATTTGTAGCCTCCAGAGAGAGTCTCTGGACACCCTGGGGTTAGATGCCAAGTCTGTACCTTTTTTTTTTCTCCCTGGAAGCAGAGTCCTTGGCTTTTATCAGCTTCTTAAAGGTATCCATGACACCCGAAAGAGTTAAGAGCTGTTGTTTATGGAGACAGTAGCATAAACATACTAATATCCACCCACCTGTGCAAGTTAACCCACAGTGACTCATCCTGAGGCAGATTCAGTATGGAAGCTCTTTAGGCAGCCCCGCTGTCTTCCTGTCACTGAAAATATTTTCCCTGAGCATGGGTTCTAGTGATTTGGGATGTCCTGGTTGTTTCCAAGAAAGAAGATCAGCTCCAAGAAGCTTCTGAAATCCGACACCTTTGGAGAACCTTGCCAAAATGTCTGGCAGCCAGTTTCCTGTGATCACGAACTGACTTAAATTTTTCATTTTGTTTGCATTCATTTCATTTTCTACCAGACTTACTTTTATTCTTTCATTTCTCTGCTCAGAAATGACCACCTAGCTGCTGACCACCTCAGAGCTCTGCCTCTTCACTTGGTGGTTTGTTGACAGCTTCCAGAGTCTGACCCATCCTGCCACACTAGTGCTGTTCTCCTCCCCTTGGCCCCACAAGTCCCCATGACACTGGCTGCCACACAGACAGCTTCATTGTTTGAGGGCCCAGAAGATAAGGCCAACAAGAAAGGTGATGCTAAATGCTTTGCGACAGGTTTCCCGTTTTCCCAACGCCATCTATTTAAAATGTCATCACTCCCACTGCGGCACTTATTTCTTATGTCACCTTGATTCATTTGGCTGTCAAGATGAATTCCCCATCGGTGCTGATATATCAGTCACCACGAGCCACGGATAAGCCCAGTGAATCCATGCTTACAAGGACTGTCAGTAAAATGAAACTTTGAAATCAATAGCTTTTGAACTCAAATCCATCTTCCCCTTATGATAGATTTTTCTTATGCCCTTAAATGCCTTGGAAACATTTAAGTTGTGGCCTTCATCCTTGAGCTGTCACGAGAGTGCACGTATTTCTCTGCAGGCTTGCGACGTCAGCAGCCGTGTGTGCGGCATGCTAACGAAAGGCTTCAAGTCTCACCCAACCCTGTGAAAGCGGCCTTGGCACTGTCAGCAGCAAGATCTTTCAGTACTGGCTGCAGGACAGTGATGAGGGAAGCACTCTTGAGGACACAAGGGGGTCATCCTAATCTCAGTCCTTGGAGTTCTAGGATTCTTTTACCCCAAATCCTGAAGCTTCTGACTCATCTCTTGAAAACTGGCTCCTCCCTGCCTCACCCCTGCCTTCATGGTCATGCCCCCAGCATCCCAGTTCAGAGAGAGCATGATCCTCTCAAACTCTGTAATTCCACCCCCACACAGCCTCTAGATTAGGTTTCCCAAACCACATCTGTGCGCATCCAGCATTCGCCTGGTAGGTAGTAATCCTCGGTGCCACCCTGTTGTCCACGGGAGAGCGTGGCTTCCAACTTCTAGTCTGACTTCACTCCCCTCTGCAGCTTTACCTCTTGCCATTGCCTGCACATATCTGTGCACTAATTCTGCTGATAAAGGTATTTGACCTTTTGGGGTTTTCTGCCACTCTGCAACTGTTTATGTTCTCCCTTCTGCAGAACACATTCACTTACTCATTCATTCAACAAATACTTACTGAGATGCTTCTATGTATTAGGCACTGCTCTAGGCTCTGGAACTGCACTGCACGATGTAGCAGCCAGTAGGCAGAGATGGCTATTTAAATTTAAACCAATAAATAAAATCTTTTTTTAAAAGGTGGGAGGGAACGCCTGTGTGGCTCAGTCTGTTAAGTGTCTGACTTCTGCTTAGGTCATGATCTCGGGGTCCTGGGATCAAGTCCCGCATCGGGCTCCTTGCCCAGTAGGAAGCCTGCTTCTCCCTCTGCCTATGTCTCCTGCTTGTGCTCTGACAAATAAATTTTTTTTAATAAATAACTAATAAATTTAAACCAAAAATCCAGTTCCTAAGCCATATTTCAAGTGTTCATTAGCCTAATGTACAGATGGTTAGGGGCTACTGTATTAGGCAATTAAGATTTAGAATATTTCTATCATCAAGAAAGTTCTGTTGGGCAGTGTTCTACTAGAGACCTAGCTCTAAAGAAAACAGAATAGACCCCTCCCTTTATGGAGCTCTCATTCTAGCGGGAAAGGCAAACAAGAAGCAAACAAAATAATACTGGGTAATCCTAAATACCATTAAGAAAATATCAAAGGGGCCTGACAATGCACTAGAGAAAGGCCGATGCTGGTGGAGAAATGCACTCACCCTCATCTGCCAGAATTACTCCAGCCAGGGCGCCTGGGTGGCTCAGTGGGTTGAGCTGCTGCCTTCGGCTCGGGTCATGATTTCAGAGTCCTGGGATCGAGCCCCACATCGGGCTCTCTGCTCAGCAGGGAGCCTGCTTCCTCCTCTCTCTCTGCCTGCCTCTCTGCCTACTTGTAATCTCTGTCTGTCAAATAAATAAATAAAATCTTAAAAAATTTTTTTTTAAAAAAGACGATACAGTTATGAAAGAAGGAGCTCTTAGCTAAGAGTCGGGAGACCTGATTTCTATTTCTGGCTGTAGCCCTGTGGCCTGTCACTAACTTTCTGTCCTCTCATCCTGCTTTATTCTGCATTGTGTTTATCGTTATCTGATGTTTCTACTCTGACTTGCCTTCTGGAATATGAACTCTATGAGAGGGTAGATTTCAGGAGACATTTTTTTTTTTTTTTTTAAAGATTTTATCCATTTGACAGAGAGACCATGAGCAGGGGGAGGGGCCTACGGAGAAGCAGATTCCCCACTGAGCAAGGAGCCACACATGGGGATCGATCCTAGAACCCTGGGATCATGACCTGAGCCAAAGGCAGATGCTTAATGGCTCAACTGAGCCACCCAGGTGCCCCAGAAAGCATTTCTTAAATGAATGTCAGCCTTTGCCTCACTGACCTGGGCTTGGAGCTCAGGACTTCTCCCAGACCTGTGTGCCTAAACATGGGACAAAAATTCCTGAAACCTTGGGTCACTACCCCTGACATTAGATGTTAGATGGCTTTGCTGCCTTAGCGTCAGGCACAGGAGAAAGGGCAAGCCTGGTTCACCATTCTGCCCGATCTAAGGTCTGAGCACCCTTCCAGATGACCTTGCTGTGTGTGTTCCTTAGCGCTCCTCTGAGCCTCAGGAGTACAGCTGTCAGCCAGTCTGGCACTGGAGTGGTTCAGACACCAGTGAGCAGGAAGTCACATTCCTCTGTCTTCAACTCCCAGGTCACCCTGAACAATGTGGAAGTGTGCAGTGAGAACATCTCCACTCTGAAGAAGACACTGGAGGTATGGAGAACATTGCCTGTCAGCTGCAGCCTCTCTGGGCCTGCCTGTGCAGGGAGGACTGTGCACTGGTTCTGGTGGGGACTGTCCATCCCCTGGCACGGATCTAGTCTTCCTTCAGAGCACCAGAGGGGATTCGCTCATGATCAGCCCACCAGTTGGAAGATCAGAATTCAAATTAGCACTTCCAGCACATACTGGGCCTGTGACCTCAGGCAAGTCCCTTAACTCCCTGAGCCTCAACACTCTCATCTATAAAACAGATCTCCTTCCTGCCCTCATTTGGGTTTATTGGGGGCGTAATTAAAAAGAGGTTGAAAGCACTTTAAAAAATGATGAAGTCCTGTAAAAATATTAGGAAATTAAGATGAAATAAGGTTTACCAAACCTGCTACAAAGCTGTTGCTGTTACCATTTTTTTTTTTTTAAAGGAAGGCTGCACAGTGTGGTGTAAATTGCTTGGGTTTGGAAGTCAGATCCCCCTGGGTTCATAGCTCTGTTTGACCCTTGACCAGCTGTGTGGCATGAGGCGGGTTCTCTAACCTCCCCGAGCCTCAGTGTCCTCATCTATAAATAGGGAGAATGATATCTGCCTCACAGAGTTACAAAAATTGAATATAATAATATAAAATACCTGGTTTGTAAGAGGCATGCCGGGGTAGTTAATAACTGTACTAACAGTTAATAACTAATAATAGCACAAGACAATTATTTTGCTAAGTATTAGAAAATGAAGGGCCAACGCTCCCCCACTTCAAAAGTCTGCCTCTGGGAGAGGAGGGGAGCCAGGGTCCTGCCATCCCAGCAGACACTGAGTCCGAGGAGGAAACATTACTGCAGAGACACAGGGCTCAGCGCACAGGCTGATTGTGAGTGTTGGCTTAGGGGTGGCAGACTAAGGGGGCCAGGAGCCAGCACAGGGGGTGAGATTCTTGTAACTGATGCAGTTCCTGAAGGAGGCTGAGAGAGAGCAGCCAGGTGGGAGATTCAGATTAGAATGGAGTAAAATAAGAGTGAACCAAAAGCATAGTGTTCGTCACACAGTACGTGTTTGCCAAGGTAGCTGTCATCATTGTCGAGTCACAGCACCTTTTAGATTGTATTCCTGACTTTGTCCTTAAGATTTTGTCCTTAGGATATTGAATTTGGAAGGAGTATTTTGGGAAATGTTAGAAATTTAGACCTGAGCCAGCAGAATTAGCAAGTGAAAGAAAAGGGTAGCAAAGAGCTGAGAAAACTGTTCCCATGAATCCCACCCACCTTAGACGTGCATTTCACGTGTGTTCTTCCTGAACCGCACCAGCAGCCCTTCGGGATAGGTCAGGTGGCGTGAGGAGGTTACAAGGCGGGGCAAAGACAGTGCTTGTTCAGCTGCTGTGGAACTGAGGGCTCCCGCCGGCTGCATCAGGCCCCTTGCGGCTCTTCCGCACTGCTGCCTGTCATAGCCAGAAGCGCACAGACTTCCAAGGAGCTCCTGGCAAACCAGGACATCGTGAGTTTCAGGCAGCTCCGCTTGTGATGTTCTCCATACCTAGGCTGTTGTACAGGCGTTAGGAACAGGCACTCTGCAGCCAGGATCCCAGCTCGAATCCCAGCTCTACCACTTAACTACTGGGTGGTGTTAGACCAATTACTAACTTCTCTGTGCCTCACTTTCCTCATCTATACAAAGAGATAGTAACAATACCTACTTCTTAAGACAGGTACCTTAATTAATAAAAGTTAAATATTTTAAATAGGGCCTGGCATACAGTAAGCACTTAAAACTTAGCTGCGATCATGATGATCTCCCTTGGGCACCCAAACCAAATTATTTTATTTTGTTATAAAGATTTATTTATTGGGGTGCCTTGGTGTCAAGAGTCAGACGCTCCACTGACTGAGCCACCCAGGTGCCCCAGGACCAAATTATCTAAAAAGCAGAAACTATAACAATAAAGGCTCGCATCACCTGAGTGTCCACTGCTTGCCAGGAGCTGTGCTAGGCACTTGGTGCATCATCTCTTCCAACTCTCCCAACTACCATGGGGACAGGAATTTGTGTTCCCATTTTATAAACAGGGTCATTGAAGCTCAGAAACTTTTTAAATCACTTGACCAAGGTCACTCAACCAATATGTAGCCAGAATTTGAAGCTAGGAATGGCTGACTCTAAAGGTATGAAAAAACTTACGATTTTTATGTTTTTTATTCATACCCCCTGATACCAATACTCTCATCTTACAAAGGGAGAAATGAGAGCCAAGTGGCTAGCCACTGGGATAGAATCCAAGTTTTCTGAAACCTATCAAGGACTCTTGCCTAGGAGTGTAGTGGACTGACTGTAGCTCTTCCCAGGGAAAGCTGGAGTCGGAGAAATGGCTGCTTGTACATGGGCACCTTCTCCACCCTCCCTACACCTGCACATCCCAGCCATGCTTGGAAGCCTGATAACTGGGTACTCTCCCCTAGAGTGACTGCACCAAGTTGTTCAGCCAGGGCATTGGAGGGGAGCAGGCCCAGGCCAAGTTTGACAGCTGCCTTTCTGACTTGGCTGCCGTGTCCAACAAATTCCGAGACCTTCTGCAGGTAAGCCCCAGGATCTGTTGTTGACTGAATCCTGTGCCTGTGTGTTGCTCTGAGAATACTGTTACTCGTTTATTACGGGATCAATATATATAAGGAACAAGGAGAAGTGAGGGAATAGCATGCAAGACACTGAGCTCATGTGAGTCCCTTGAAGATTCGTTTTTCGGCAGTTGTCATCCTGACAAGCCAGCATTGTGGTCCTTTTGAGTCTCCACTTGGCCTCCAGTGCCAAGAGCCCAGAAAGGTGCTCAGAAGAAGTGCAGCCACATGGTTACTCAGACCTGCAGCCTGGCCTTAGGCAAAGGTGCTGCCTACTATCAGGTACTCAGAAATCTCTTCTCTTGAGTTTGCCAAACCAACCCCATAGCCTGGACCTGAATTGGCACATATCTGGAAAGGAACAGGTTGTTTCTGACCTCTTCGATTAGCATTTTCTGGTAGACTTTGGACAGGCTCACAGGAAAACCAGAGAACTAGACTAACGCCCTGGCAGTCACAAGATGGATGGAGCAGAAGAAAGGAAGGGCGAGGTACATGCATCTTCTGTGTCTGATGTGTCTCTGCCTTGTCTTTCCGCAGGAAGGGCTGACGGAGTTAAACAGCACAGCCATCAAGCCGCAGGTGCAGCCTTGGATCAACACCTTCTTATCTGTCTCCCACAACATCGAAGAGGTCAGCCTGACCATAGGCAGCCATCAGGCCCCGAATTATTCCTCATTCTCCAGCCCCCTGGCTGGAGGGCAGTGGAGCTGTCTGAACAGACCAGCCCTTCCCTGCCTCTCTGGCCCACTTTCCTCACCCTGGCAGACGAGGTTCTTCCCAGGAAACAGGTTGTTCCTGCCGACAGACGGGCTCTGAAAGACACCTGTAGGGGATTTTCCATGACCTGGCACATCCTCTTTTATTAAGGCTTTTTGCCCTACCTATCACACTTCAGAGCTTTTTTCTTAGCCTAATGATGTCATTCCTGCAGAACATGAGATCCAAAAGGAAATAAAATGCCAGGAGCTTTACCATATTGTGTGGCCACTGCTGCAGCCCAGGGCCATTTCCTGATCAGAAGTGTGATATAAAAGCAGCAGTAGCGTATGCCAGCTTGGATGTCCAAGCTGCTTCACCTGGATGAGTCAGAAGCTAGAGAGGAAAGACCTCTTTCTCTGTTTTCTTAGAGGGGTGAAAGTAGGGGGTAGGGTGAATGGTACTTTCTGGAGAAAATCCCAGTGACCCAGCTTGTTTCCTGGCAGGAAGAATTCAACGACTATGAGGCCAATGACCCCTGGGTACAACAGTTCATCCTTAACCTGGAGCAACAAATGGCGGAGTTCAAGGTGAGCAGGGGCTGAGAGACCAGGTTATGGAATTACCCACTTCTGCCCAAATCAGCAGCCTTTGGCTTCTCATCACACTCTACTGGGAACCCCGAAAACTCTTCCAGGCCCCAGCCTGTAGACATACTCCCCGATGGCCTCTTGTAGCTGTGCTTACTCCCCCCAACCCCCAAAGACTCCAGTTGGAGGCGGAGGGGCTTAGGTAGGACTCTCGCTTATGTCTAACCTCTTGTGTCAGGCCAGCCTGTCTCCAGTCATCTATGACAGCTTGACCGGCCTCATGACCAGCCTTGTTGCAGTGGAGTTGGAGAGAGTGGTGTTGAAATCCACCTTTAACCGGGTAAGGTCCAGGGAGTACAGGTCCCCAGCTCTTGTTTTTCCTCCGAGGAAGACAGACCTGCCATCCTAGGCCTCGCATCCCCTCAGTCTGCCGCCCGCAGCTCCCTGCACATCCAGCTGCAGTCCTGCCCTGGCGTCTGAGGCCTTGGAGCTGACTGAGGCACAGGAGGGCCAGGCCTTGAACGCTGGCTGAGCTTGTGCTCCCTTGCAGCTGGGCGGTCTGCAGTTTGATAAGGAGCTGAGGTCACTCATCGCCTACCTTACCACAGTGACCACCTGGACCATCCGAGACAAGTTTGCCCGGCTCTCCCAGATGGCCACAATCCTCAATCTGGAGCGGGTATGTGTGGCTCCCTTAACCTGGTGAGGGAAAGGTAACTGGGAAGAGAGGCAGAAACATTTAGATCCCTGCCTCTTCTCAAAACCAAGTGTCCACCAGCAGCCCAGCCCTACAGAGCACCTTCTTCCTGGGCACCGCCCTGCTCTGCCTTCTCTCAGGGTAGCCTCTCATTGCTGACTTGCCAGTGTTCTTCCCCACAGGTCACGGAGATCCTAGATTACTGGGGCGCCAACTCTGGCCCACTGACGTGGCGCCTCACCCCTGCCGAAGTACGCCAGGTGCTGGCTCTGCGCATGGACTTCCGCAGTGAGGACATCAAGAGGCTGCGCCTGTAGCCGAGGCCCATCGGGCCTGTCATTCTTCAGGCTCTGTTCCCTAAGTGGCCACGGCCAAGTAGCTGAGCAAGGCTGTCTGGCTTGGGGAGCTCTGACAGCACAGACTGTTCCACTGTGGACAGCAGGAAGTAAGGCTCAGCTCACCCTGCTGTCTGCACTCAGGCCTGTCTGCGTGGTGCTTTGCAGGCAGCCTCCCCCCACCAAGAGAGGTGAGTCCCTTGGGCTCCTAATTATGTGGGAAAGCCAAGGCAGGCCAGCTTTCTGCATGGGCGGTCATTCTCTCCTCCTTAGACACTACAGCAAACAGGCTGCCTCCCATCCAGCCCTAAAGGACTTGGGTATACCTGGGGACCCAGGGAATTAGGTTTACTCTGAAAGGCTGTGATGTTTATGATCACCCTGAATAAAGACACTCCTTGGAGAGATGCCAGCGTGCTGTTTCCAGGGAGGGCTGGATGCACAAGGTAAGACAGGTCCACAGTAGCACTGAAGTGTGAAAGCAAAAGCCTAAAGCCTCAGCCTCCTCCTACACCCCAAGGGGTGCACAGCCACCGTCAGGACCCACATGGAAGCACGCACCTCAGCCTCCTCTAATCCTGGATCCTCATGCCCCTCCTGGGCCCTTAGCACCAGGAGCTGGATCATCTCAGGGGCAGTTGCCCACAGTGCCAAGGCAAGTGGGAATTACTCCTGGCAGGGACAAAAAAGAGCTTTATGAAAACAGCCTGGAAGGGCAGAGAAAATTTATTCCAAGAAGGTTGCAATCCTGAGAACCAACTGCCCATAGGCACTGGGTCATGTGGCATCGTCCGTAGTGTTGATGGTTAAGGCCTCTATTAGCCGTGACTTTCTGTTAAGACCGCATTGGCTCATGGCCACAAACAGGAGTATGGACCCACACCCCTGTTCCGCCTCCCCCATCAAGTCAGCCTAGGAATGAGTGTTGAACAGGAAGTCTCTTCTTAGGCAAACACCTGACCTCTAAGGAAGGCCACAGGAAATGCCTCAGAGAGCCTTTTCAGGGTTGGCCTTAACCGAGGGACCCCAGCTATCTGCTAAAGCTGGTCATCCTTTTTCCAGGCCCTCATAGAGAATAAGGAGGCCAAGGCCCAAGGTGGGCCTTCGTAAAGGCCACATGGGACACTGAGCTTAGGACTTGCCTATGTCCAGATGGAGCAGAGGCCAAGCCTAGGCCACAGTCAACCAGAAGGTCACAGTCCTATTCCCAGGCACCATCCATTCCCAAGCTCCAGAAAGGGCTGGGCCCCAGCTCCCGGTGGCTGGCTGGCTTTGGGAGCAGGTTCACAAAGGGCTGGGTAGAGAGTAGAAGGCTGACACTCCCATGGGGGAAGGAAGGGCAGGGCTGCTGTAGCTCCAGGTTTTCTCCTCTTACAGAGAGACAAGCCTGGGAAGGAGCATCAGGTTGAGGTCTCACCACCCAATAGCTGCAGGCTCAGGCCCTGAGTGTCCACTTGTACCAGGTGGACGCTGTAGTTCCCGAGGCCCTGGGAGCAAAGGACAGGAGGTGTTCAGAGAATGGGAGGCTCTGAGCAGGTATCAGGCCACAAACTTCATGCTGCTAGGTGGTCGGGGGACTTACAGCTGTAGCCCCTGCTTAGTGGTGGGCCACAGTGAGGGCTCCTGTCCCCCACCAGTAACCACACCCCCAACACAGGTACCTCAGTCTTGGCCAGGACAGCCTCCAGAGCCTCCTTCTGCCGCGGCTCCTTGGTCAACAGATAGAGAAAACCCCCGCCACCTGCCCCTGCCAGGCTCTGGCCATGTACGTGGGGGGCCAGGACATCCATCATACGCCGCACAGCCAGGGGCTCACAGCCTGGAGCCATGAGCTTCTTTTGTTCCCAGTATGAGGTCAGGCACTGGCCCAGCAGAGGCAGGCTCCCTGGATAGAGGACAGAGAGGAGTGGCCTGCCTGAGCCAGGATATTCCTTCAACACCCATATGTAGACGGAATGAGGTGCCAAGAGGCACTATTTAACCAGTGTCATGGTTAAAAACGTAGGTCCAGTCCTGGCTGGAAACAGGAGTGCGGAAGCCCACCACACAGGGTTTGAGGACTAAAGGTGCATAGAGCGGCTGGCATGGGGCCCAATACAGTATTCAGTCAACTGTAGCCACACACATGGAACCCTGATCCACTGACTCTGGAACTCAACAATGGGGCTGAGCCTCCTTCCCAGTCTGCTGCCTGGTCAGTGCGGCTAGAGGCCTGCCTCGTGATGCAAGTGTTATCTTAAGATAGGGCTCCCACCTAAGTGTGAGACCCCACAGAGGAGACAGTAGACTTCTGTCTCCAGGAGCCTCATATATGGGGTCTGAGCCAAGCCTGCAAAGGCTCCTGACCTCAGACCCACAGGTGACAAGGTACTCACTCCCAGTGCCCTGAGACCCAACAAGAAGGACCTCACCTTGGCGGAAGGCTTCAGCACATTTCTCGGTGTGCTGCACCAGGCTGTGGGCATTCTGCACGACGGCAGGCAGCCGGGCATACCAGTTCCTCAGCACATCCTGCAGATGGGGCAGGAGGGAGGCAGTAAGGATGTGGGCCCAGCCGAGCTGCCTGCCTCCCTCCCTCCTGGGGCCAGGGCTCACCTGCAGCAGATTCCGTGCCAACCGGGTCTTGCCAGTGTACACCAGCAGCAGGTGGTCATTGAGCTGCTGGACAAAGCCCTCAGGCACAGTGATCTCTTCCACCTCCACCTTCAGTGGCAGCTGAGCCCGGGAGCGCCCCACCTTGATGCCAGGCATTAGGCCACCCACTTGGTCCTGCCAGCCACCTCCTGCAAGCCCAGCATCCCATCACTTTTGGAGCCTATCTGCCTCAACTTCTGTCTCCCAGCCCGGGCTCCCAGCCCTACAACCCGGGCAGGGACCAGGTGGGAAGACAGCTTCCCCCAACTCAGGCTGGGCCAGGTTAGCTGTGCAGCTTCTGCCCCCAGACCTGGGAAAAGGACAAGCCCAGCAAGGGGAGAGGGTTTCACTCTGGAGCCAAGCTTGGAACTCACAAGGCCTGAGTTCTGTTGCAGACCTAACTGTAAGTGGAATTGGGTAAACCACATCAGAGGGTAAGCCCTAATGATAAACTCATCCCCTCCAGGAGAGATGACATAGGACCTTCCCTGCAGCCGAACAGGCCTCTGCACCCTGTCTTTTCTAATAAAGAGTGCTGAGGTTAGAAACCAGCTTTTCAGCATCATCACTGAACTTGAAAGAGCTTGTTCACATCCTGCTTTAGCAATGAATAGTATGGATCTCCTCTTGCAGCTATAAAAAAGTAACACTATTTGAGAGAATTCTGATAGGCCTTTCACATCTGGGGAAGGGCCTACAAGGATTTTAAAGTACAAAATGCCAATGGCAGGAAGCATCTGAAACTTTACAGCCAAGACATGGCGGTTGGCGTCGGGCCCCCAGTGTCAAGAACTCTTTACCAGCACCCCTCTCCTTCAGAGCACTCAGCACAGTGTATAATGATACGTTCGTTTGAGTGGTTATTGATTAAGGTCTGTCTCAGTAGGTGATAGGATTTCTGAGGGCAAGAACCCTGTTTTTGCTCACTTGCTCATTTTATCCCCAAGGCCCAACACAGAGTGGATACTTAACAAATTGTCAGTTGGCTAAATGAAGGATTTGGATGGTACACCTCAGAAGGAAAGTGAAAAGCCCCCTCCCCCCACCCTGCTAATGACTACCCTTTCTGGGGTGTGAATCATGGCAGTGAAGGGAGGAGGGTGGGCTACAAAGTAGCCAGAGAAGATGCCATAGTCAGGCATCCAGCTTCCTTCCCAGGGTCCTGCAGGTGAGGCCCTGCATCCGGAGGTGACCAAAGTGCCATAGGATCTGGAGTCAGACAAACCTTCAGCTGCTCTCCCTTGTGCACGGATTCCAAGGGGCCATGGTAGTGTTGGGGAGGAAGGTGCCAGTAACATTCCATTATGATCACAGCCATGTATTGGGCCCTCTGCGCCCCCCGCATATGGTAGTGGGGGGCATATGTGTCCAGAAGACAAGTTTAAAGTTCTATCCCCTATTCCGAACCCACCTTTGCCCAGCCCCACCCTGAGGGACAGCCCTTGGTGGAGACAGAATCATGAGGACTAGCACTGGGTATAACGGGTACCTAGTAAGACACATGAAAGCTACAGCACAGAATCTGTCACTTAGCAGGTGCTCCTAAAGCATCAGGCCCTTGGAGGTTGAAACATTTCAAGTTGAAAACCAACCATAAAAGGTCAGGGTAGTAAGAAGGACACTGTAGCCACTTGAAGTAGTACCGTTACATGGCTGTTTGCAAGTCCAGGAGCCCCTGGAGGGCCTCGGAGAAATGCCTGTGACCTCCCTCCTGCCCCAGGGCGGTCCCATACCTGTGGTGAGCACCTGTTCCAGGTGCAGCACTGCATGGATCAGGGCCTCGGTGCCCACCACCCGGCCCGCGGCCCTCTGCAAGGCAGCCAGGGCTGCGCCTGCCAGGATGCTGCTCGTGCCTGCAGGGTGCCGAGGAAGACACCAGGCATGAGACAGCCCTGCCCGGCCCGTCCTGCCCCACCCACTCCCTCCACTGGGCAGAGGTTGGGGAAGGGATCAGAGGGGAGGCCGGGGGTTGGGGATGCAACCGGTGGGCAGCAGGGAGACAAGACCCGCTCACCAAGACCAGAGCCGTGGGGCAGCTCAGACCAGGCGTGCAGCTCGAAGCCTCCCCTGAAGGTCTGCAGCAGCTGCTCTCTCAACGAAAGCTTGGAGCCGACATGCACAATCCCCGCACAGATGAAGGCTGCCTTCAGCAGAGCCCCTGCAAAGGGACCAGCAAGGAATTTGGTCTCCAAGGGTAGAAGCAGATACCCCAAGCCACCTCCATGACTGCCCAGCCCCACAAGGGGCTCACCGGGGGACAAAAGCCCAGCAGTATTGTAGGCCCCATCTCTAAGCCATAAAAGGCCCTCTGATGACTTCGGGGCTCCTCCACCAGACCGGCTCACCCTCAGGCCAGATCTCTGTGGCCTGCAGGGTCTCCAAGGTTCTGCCCCCAGCCCTCAGCTGGCCACGAGTGCCATCCCCACCTGTAGATGTCACAAGTGCCCTGACCTGGGGCATGGGGCTGGCAGTAATCCTGCAGGTCATCCAGGCTCCAGCATACCATCTTCATGGCCATCTTGTCCTGCCGAGGCCCCACTGCCAGCCACAGCTCAGGCTCCGGGATGCGGCGTGCCCTGGCCCCGATGGGCCGGTGGCCATCCACTCGCACAGCCAAACCCAGCACTGCCCCACCGAGCTCATAGGCAAGGGGTGGCGTGTCACTCCAGCCACCTTCAGCAATTGGACAAGACCAAGTGGGTCACAAGGGCTGCGAGCCTAACTCTGGGGTGGCTACCCTCACCCCCACCCCTGTGGGGCTCACCAGAGAAATCCACACGAGCCGGGCACTCGGCCACCACCCACTGCCCGGGTGCTGGCAGCTCTACCGGCTCCGTGGAGACAAAGTGCTGGGCTGACATCACAGCCTGGCGGATGAGAATCTGCCCGGCTCCCTCATAGTGGCGGGCAGCTCGCACCAGCAAGGCCGGCCTGCCAAGAGGGCAGGGAGATAGGCTGGCACGCAGCCCCAAGTTGAGAATGGACTGTCTGGGCTTGGGGACCCGACTGCTCTGGGTAACCTGGGTAGGAAGACGCCCCACCTCCCTGTGGGTCTCCACCTCCAAGGATGGCCAGGGACCTCTCCAAAGGTCTTGATGTCATCAGCACCCACCTGGTCAGCCACTTGTCTCGCTCCTGGGCCAGGGCCTGCACACCTCCCGCCAGGTCTCCACACTCCAGGTACGAGAAGGGCCGCATCCACCCAGGGTTGGCAGCTGGCCCGCTCCGTAAGCCTCCTCGACCCTCCGCCATGCAGCCCAGGACATCGGCCACACAGGCCAGAGCCCGGGCTGCCACACCAAGGTCTCCCGCACCAGCTGCAACTGAGAAACCAGGAGTCCGTGTGGTGGGGGAGGGTTCTGCCCCCGAAGACTACTTGGCCATCCCCAAACACTCCAGGTCCCTCATACCTCTTCACTTTTGCCCAAGATGTGTCCTTGCCCATGAACATTCCCCTCCTTGCTGCCTGGGAAAGTTCTTCTCATCAGTCCTATCCCAGATGTGCCTCTTCACCCCTCACCCAGGATGTCCCCAGCGGTTGGGAGCTCAGGCTTCCAGGTAAGACCACCTGGGTTTACTCTCAGCCCTACCCCCAACCGGCTTAAATGGGAATAATGAGGTCTGCCCATGAGGCTAAGGCTGAGCCCCTAGCCTGTGTGCCTGGGCCTCCAGATGGAGCCAACCACATCCCAACCCACTGTAAAACACAAAGGGTTTGCTGATGCCCCAAGGACCCAGAGGCTCAGTCCTAGGCCTCAGCCTCTCACCAAACTCCCCACGGACAGGGATGAAACTTCCCACAAAGTTACAAGTACACTCTATTGCATCTCTCCCCTGCTTTAAAGTCTCCTGGCTCCCTAGTGCCCTCAGACTAATGACCCAGAGGGCAGGTGACGGTGGGACGGGCTTTCCAGTACACTCACCCTGGTCCAGCGTGGCCAGCAGGGGCCCAGGACAGCCCTCTCGGACAGCGGCCCGGATCAGCGGGCGCAGGCTGAGGTCCTGCCGGGCCTCCAGCACACGCCTCGCCTTACGCAGGGCCTGGCAGAAGAACAGGTCCCGGCGGGAGGCCAGTATGGCAGCCCGGTCCAGACACAGCTGCAGCTGCTCCCAGGACAGACGCCAACAGGCCCGCCAGGCCCGTAGGGCCTTGCCCCCATCCTCCTGGGGGTCCAGCATCCACAGCAAGTCCTGGGGCCCCAAGGCCCTCGAGGGGTGGAGCACAGGAAAGAGGCGGGCACTAAGAAGGCAACGTTCTGCAGGGGGAGTGTCTGGATCCCACAGATCCCAGTCCCTGATGTGAGGAAAAGGCACATTAGCAGGGGGGAAGCCAGGGCTCCTGCCTGGTCACCAAGCCCTGCCTGCCTGTCAGCTGGGAGCTGGCTCATTCATGGGGACAGGACAAACTCCACCGGAGGCAGCCCAAGTGGACAATTCAGAGAAGGAGGCCCAGCTGCCTTGCCTCCTTTCCTAGACCAATGAACAAAATCCCAAAGCCTGAGCAGAGCCAGGAATTTGGAGTTGCCCAGGAAGATGCTGAGGCAAATCAGGCTGCCCCAAACTACCCCAGGCCCCAGGGATGGTTGGAGGGGTGGGTGTGGCTCTGTGGGGCAGGAGCAAGGGCAGGGATGAGCCCCAGAGAGGCAGCCTCCCTGGCTGCCGCATGGAGGCCCATCGGGGCCACCCACCTTACCGAACACCTGTCTTCTGGAAGAATTCACTCCAGGACATGTTGAGATACGTTCCTGTCCCCTGCCTCTGGGGGAAGTGGAGGAGGCAGTCAGGGCATCGGGGGCGACAGGAAGGGGTGAGGGACACTAAGGCCAGAAGGGACAGGAAGAGAGACGGGCACATACACAAGTTCTGAAACAATGCGCCAAGCTCTGGAGCCTCAATGCTCCTGCCCAGGTTCCAGGAACTCGGAGTGGAAACATGTTTCTAGGCCTGTCGACCATAACTGGCTCTGCAGTCCAAGGTGGGCCACCACCCTCTCTGAACCTCAGCATCTGGCCCACAACATGGGCATAAAAATCCCCACCCGGCCCACCACACAGCAGGCAAGGAGGGAGGAGGGAAAGGCCTGCTGAGACTACCAACCACACCCTCCTCACCCCTGTCCCTCAGGCCAGGGCTTAGAGACACTCACAGCGGCATAGGAGCCGGGCTGGGATGCTCGGGGCTCCCCAAAGCCTTACGGCGGGTGATGAGGGAGGTGGGGAGGACACCTACCTCCCAGCTGTCTAGACGGCCAATGAGGGTGAACACACGGCCTGGGGCACCATGCAGCCGCACATGGTGTCCCTGCAGGACGAGATCGTGCAGCTCCAAGCCACGCAGGGCCTCGCACTGCGCTGTGTCCAGGCCACTCACAAGGCAACCAGTGCCGATGTGAACGGGGCCCTGGAAAAGAGAAGGCAGGCATCCCAGCACAGCCCTTGGTACCCCCACCAATCCACTCTGGACCCGGGCCCCTGAAGCCCTGCCCTCCCTCTGCCCTGCTCCCTGGCCTCACCTGAAGGTGGCAGTGTTGCAAGACACTCCCAGCACCCAGCTGGACGGGGCCCTCCAGCAGGCAGCTGACCACAGAGCTGCCACCGCCCAGGAGCTCCAGCTCCTGTGAAGACAGGGAGGAGGTCGTGAGAGCCCCAAGCCCAGGACTGCCCAATCCCCTTGAGCATCCAAGGCTCTGGCCAGAATTCCCGCTGCTACCCAAGCCTGATGGCCGGCCAGATCCCTCTACCCTGGCTCCAACCTCAGGCCAGCTCCCCTCACCCCTTGTCCACGCTGGCCCCTAGTGGCACACTCTGCCCGCCTTCTCCCCCAGACCAAATCTGCCCTCCGTGACAGAGGTCCCCCGTGACAGCTCTCCCAGGAATCCTCTCCCACCTGTCTAGCCACCCCCACCCCTGCCACCCTGAGGGCCACTTGTGAGCTCTCCGTGCCTGCTTCCTCAGCCCACAGCACTGACCCTGGCCTGTCGCCTCAAATGTGCCTGTCTCCCCAAGCAGACCCCACAGAAGGCGTGGAGTGAGTTTTCTCTGGTTTCTCAGTCAGGCAGACCTGGCCGCTCCTGGGCTCTGTGGCTTTAAGCAAGACACTTAACCTCTCTGAGCCTCCAGTGCCTCATGTGAACGATGAGAATAATCGCGCCTACACTCGTAGATGGTCTGTTCCAAGCACGAGCTATCCCTTCCCTTTTCTGAAGCCCCCGCCCCACCTGTCCGCAGGTACCCTGGCAGGCACTTCTGCCGCCCCCTGCCCCAGGCAGGTCTTACCTCCACCTGGGAGTGCACTACCCGGGCCCTGGGAGCCCCTGGGAACGTGAGGCTGCACAGGAACACACTGGCCGAGTTGCTCAGGTAGCTGTAGCTGCCATCAGGGACATAAGCTGTAAAGATACAAGGACAGACCCCAACCTCGTGCCTGCTGGGGCAGATGCCAGCCAGGCCTCCCACCAGAACACACATCATCAGGCCCCGGGAAGACAGGCAGGCCAATGAGCCCACTGTGCCCCTGGGGAAGTGGGAATCCAGAAAGGCTCAGCACCTGTCCAGGTCATCCAGCTAGGAGCAGAAAGACTGCGAATGGAGCCCGGGAATGAGACAAAGGAGAAGGGAAGAGAGTTATGGGTTCTGGACTGGGAGAGGGTCATTGTCCGGCAGGCACTAGGCCTGCCTGGTCTGCGAGCCTGGGGTCCGGGCAGGAAGCCACCTCATTGAGGGGCCCTCACTCCTGTGATCTCCCGGCCCCAGAGAGCCGAGTGGCAGTACCCACCTATGGTGAGGGGCTGATCGCGAAGCTCCCTCCACAGCTCAGCCCGGGCAGCCTGCAGATAACCTGCGCCGTCCGAGTCACCTTGCCCCATCTCCGGGGGCTGCCCCGCCAGGAAGTCCTCCCTGTTCACGTTCCGGGCCATGCAGAGCAGGATGTCGAAAAAGAGAGACAGCTGGGGCAGGGGTAGGAAGCACAGCTATTGGGAAGGTTCCTGGGCTAAGCTGGGGAGTCTCACTCCCAGTGACACCGACCCAGAGAGAGAAAGGGACTGGCCCAAGGCCATGCAATGAGGCAGCCAGTGTCAGGGTGTCTATCCAAGGCCTGGGGACCCCAGCCCACACACACCCCTGGTCACCTGGACAGGCCGGGCTCCAGAGTCCAAGCCCATGTAGGTGCAGGCATCCAAGGGTGGGCTCACATGGGTGGCCAGGAGGTGCTCAGCTGTCTCCACAGAGAAGAAGGCGACCCCGGACACCTGAAGAGGTCAGGGTCAGGTGGGGAGCGGGGTATGCTGGGGCCAGGCTTGGGCCTGAGTTGGGAAGGGTATGGGAAGGCCCATGCAGACGGGCCAGGCAAGGTTGGCTGCCACACCGGGCAGGGTCCTTTGTGTCTGGGCCACTCCAGCACCCAGGCTCCAAGCTTACTGGGAGGGGCTCCCACTCAGGGACCCCTCAACAGGCACGTTCAATTTTCAGGCCTTCCTGAACTAGAGATAGAGAACGAGAAATAGTTCCCTATCTTCCTCAAGGTCCAGTCCCAAACCCTTACCCAACAGTCCTATCCTTGTCTTTCATTCTAAAAGCATCCCCCAAGTCAGATTCTAGACTTCCTCCCAACTGCTTCCCGAAATTACCCACATTCTGGTTCGAGACCCTGAATTCCAAGGCCACACCTTCCTCAGATTCTAGCTCTACTTGCACCCCTGAACACTAGTTCTAGATCTTACTCAGCTTCTGGTTCTGGCCTGCCCCAGAATCTTCAGGAAGGAGTGGAGCTCTGCCCTGAGCGGGAAGGCAAACACTCCCTGCCTCATCCCAGAAGGCCTCCAAAGCCCCCAGCGTGGGTCTAGCTGCCGTACCAGTGGCACCTGCCCATCCGGCCTGGCACACCGCTGTATCTCTGCCTCGGTGCCCTGGTAGTAAATGTCCAAAACGAAGCCCTGCGTGGGGTGGGGAAGAGAACAGAGTTAGGGCAAACAGCAAGGGAGGACCAGCCGGGCGGGGACCGCAAGGGGTTCTCCCAATGAAAACCAGGTCCCAGCGTGCTGGGGGGAGGCGGGGGGCGCGAGCGCCGACACTCCCACCCCCGGACGGTAGAGGGCAGGCTCTGAAAGTCTTCACCGCCTGAGCCCGCGCGCAGCACCCAGCAGAAGCCAACTAAGCGAGCACAGGGGCTGTTTGCAGGAGAACTGCTCCCAATCCACACCACGTCAGAAAGCCCAGGATGAGCGGCTTCCCTGAACACAGGGCCAGGAGGCCAACCCAGATGGTTCAGTGGCCCACACCACTGTCGCAGGGGCACTACCTGGGCATCAGTGAGGAAAACACCATGGTTCCGGGCATAGGCCGTGCTCCCCGGAAGGGCAATCACTCTGGCTCCCCGGAAGTTGTCCCAGCTGATCCCTGTGAGTGAGGCAGTCAGGCAGGTCCCTGGGGCCCCCAACCCAAAACACAGGGCCCCAGCCAGGAGGAGGCAAGAGCTCTGGGCAGGGGCATCCAGACACCTCTGTAGGGAACATGGTCTCCGAAGACAATGGACATTCCTCTGGGAGAATGATAACACCTGCCCTCCCAAAATTCTTCCACAGAGCCCTGCAGGGCCGAAGGGGCAGGGTGGGGTGTCTCCATTCTCTAACCAGAGGGGGAAGGGAAGCCCAGAGACCACGTGAAGAAAGGTGGCTGGCTGTGGCTAGGGTAGGCAGTCCCAAGCCTTCTCAGGCTCACCTGGGTTCGGAGGAACGGACAGCAGCATGTCGGTGCTGCAAATCCACACACCTGGCGGGGAGCCCGGGCCCAGCTGTGGAGGAGAGAGAGCATGGAGCCGGTGGCCTGGCCCAGCTCTCTGCTCCCACACAACCCAGTGGTGGCCTGTCCAGGAGGACTCTGGCTGCTGGGGCCTCCCCCGACCAGTGGTGCCGAGGCCGGTCCTTGCTTCTACTCTGAGGGGGACACCCCTCTCCACCGGCATGGCCCAGACTAACTTCCTGAAGCTCTAGGTCTGGGCACCCCCAGAGCCGTTCCTCCTGGCATCTCCTGTCTGCACCAGCACAGATGGCATAGCTGGGGGTGCTGTGGGAGAGCCGTGGCTCTCTCTGGGGTGAGGCCCCATGATCACCGCCAGCCTCACCCGATGGCTCATGATGTCCAGCAAGCAGTCCAGGTTGCAGACCACGGCCTCCACCGGAGCCTTGGGGTTCTCCACAGGGAGGCAGGTGAAGGCCCGGCCACAGTCCTCAAAAGGGAAATCTCGGCCCTAGGGAGGGAGCAGCCACAAGAGAAAGAACCCTCAGGGCAGAGAGCCTGGGGACACCCTATCAGCTGTGCCAGGCAGGAAGCCATTAAGCTAGAAGACTTTTTACAATGTACATTTTCTCAGGCCCCTGGCTGGCTTAGTCTGTGGAGCATGCAACTCTTGATCTCAGGATCGTGAGTTCAAGCCCCACACTGGGTGTAGAGATTACTTAAAATCTTAATGTGAAATGCGTTTTCTCAGTTTTTTTTTTTTTAATTTATTTGAGAGAGAGAGAGAGCACAAGGAGAGGCAGAGGGAGAGGAAGAAGCAGACTCCCCTCTGAGCAGAGAGCCTGAAGTGGGGGCTTAATCCCAGGACCCTGGGACCCATGACCTGAGCAGAAGGCAGATGCTTAACTGACTGAGCCACCCAGGGCCTCATCAGAGACCTTTCTTTCTTTCTTTCTTTTTTTTTCAGAACTTTTTTTAAAAAAAGATTTTATTTATTTATTTGACAGACAAAGATCACAAGTAAGCAGAGAGACAGGCGGGGGAACAGGCTCCCCACTGAGCAGAGAGCCCAATGTGGGGCTCCATCCCAGGACCCCGAGATCATGACCTGAACCGAAGGCAGAGGCTTAACCCACTGAGCCACCCAGGCACCCCCAGAGTCTTTTCTTATAACGTTTTCAATTACATGATTATGCTGAAAAATTAGAAAGTGCAGATCTGCAAAAATAAGACAATTCCTCAGGGATAATAGCCATTGCCCTCATTTTGAGTTGTATCCTTTCAGATTTTTCATTTTTTAATGAGATAATGAGCAGGTGGAGACAACAGAACTTAACACACACACACACACACAACTACAAGTAAAACCAGGGGGAAAGACTGGGAATTATATCAATGTCAATATCCTAGCTGTGATTACATTACAGATCTCGAAAATATTACCACTGGAAAAATCTGGGCAAAGTTGGCAGAGGCTTCTTTTTGTATTATTTATTTTTTATTTTTTTTTATTTTTATTTATTTATTTGACAGAGAGAGAGATCACAAGTAGACAGAGAGGCAGGCAGAGAGAAGGGAGAAGCAGGCCCCCTGCCAAGCAGCGAGCCTGATGTGGGGCTTGATCCCAGGACCCTGAGATCAGGACCTGAGCTGAAGGCAGAGGCTTAACCCACTGAGCCACCCAGGCGCGCCTCTTTGTATTTTTCTTGCACGTGGATCTGTATTCATCTTAATCAAAATTCCAATTAAAAGGGCACTTGAGGGGCACCTGGGTGGCTCATGGGTTAAAGCCTCTGCCTTCAGCTCGGGTCGTGATCCCAGAGCCCTGGGATCGAGCCCCGCATCGGGCTCTCTGCTCGGCCGGGAGCCTGCTTCCACTTCTCTATCTGCCTGCCTCTCTGCCTACTTGTGATCTCTGCCTGTCAAATAAATAAAATAAAATCTTTAAAAAAAATAATAAAAGGGCACTTGACTGACTCAGTTGGTAGAGCGTGCAACTCTTGAACTCGGGGTTGTAAGTTAGAGCACCCTGTCGGGTGAAGAGATTACTTTTTTAAAAATCTAAACAAGGGGCGCCTGGATAGCTCAGTTGGTTAAGTGACTGACTCTTGATTTTGGCTCAGGTCATGATCTCAGGGTCCTGGGATCAAGCCCTGCATAGGGCTCCCCGCTCTGCGGGGAGCCTGCTTCTCCCTCTCTGTCTGCAACTTCCCCTGCTTGTGCTCTGTCAAATAAATAAATAAAATCTTAAAAAAAAAAAAAAAGCTGAAGTCATTTTATATAAAGTTACGTAGCTGGCTCTTCCCAGTAAACAATGAAAACACACTCCCTGAATGCTCAGAGCGAGCCAGGCCAGGTCCTGTTTTAGCATCTGCATGGATCATCTCAGCACTTCCATGTGAAGTAGAAACTGGCACACCCTTTTTTTACAGATGAGGAAACTAAGGCCTAGAAAGAAAGGGTCAAGTGACTCGTCCAAGGTCACAGACCGGTTCAGTCTCTGTCCAGGCCAGTGCGTAGAGTTGGCTGGACTTCTAAATCATAATAAATCACAACAATACAAGCGCCGCTTATATTCAGCCTGTTCCCCATTTCTGGACACTCGGACCAATTCTGACTCTGATTCTTCTGGATTTGCCCAATGAGCACCTTGCACAAACACAAAGATAAAACAACTATCTAACCCAGGGACTGATGGCTCCAGCCTTCAGTACAGCCCCTGCAGAAACACGCAGCCCCCTACTAACCATGTGCAGGATGAGGATCCGGGCTGACTGCAGGACATCAGATGTGACCACCTGTCAAAAGTGCAAGAGCCCCATTGACAGAAGCCTTGGCGGACGGTACCCAAGGATGCTGTCCTCTTGTCCAGGGAAAGACCCCAACACAAATTCACTCAGGTACCAAAGGAAGAAAAGACAAGGTCAGGCAGGCAAGGGGTGGCCCTGGCCCCTTCTGGATGAGGGAGCCTAGAGGCCTTCCACCTGGGCCACCCCTCTGCCCCTATTTTTTAGGAGAATCTATAGGCAAGAATGTGGGGTTAGCGGGGTTACTCACGGTAAGTCAGGGAGCCATGAGGGCAAGGTGGCTGAGTGAAGGGGCTGTGGCAGGGGTGGGGGGCGGGGACATGGTCCCAGTGGGAACACTGACCTCCGTGCCCTGCACAAAGAGGGCAGCTCTATCCCAGTTCCGGCAAACAGTTGTCACAGGGGAAAGAGAGGCCAGGAGAGCAAGATGGAAGTTTTCAAGAGAAGCTGGAAAGGCTAATTCTGAGATCCTGGCTCCAATGTTCTAGAACCACTAGAAGGTCTGGCCCTGCCTTCCCCCTTGCCCCCCACCTGGTAAGTCTGCCCTATCTACAGGTATGAAAATGGGTACCAGATGCTGAACTGGCCAGGTGATGGAGCCTAGAGAGCTGGTGACCTTGGAGACCATCTGTCGTGACCCCCATCCCTGTTCTGAACAGTGTGCGTGCCGGAGGAGGGCACACCGTGAGCACTCACCGTGAAGCCTGCCCGGGCACTCAGGTGTTCGGCAGCCACCAGCAGGGCATTGAGGGTGGCCCCTCCGCTCCCCACACGCGTTTCAGGGTCCTCCACGGCCAGTAACAGCGTCCCAGGCGGGATCTGCTCCCGCTTCTGGCGCACCTCCAGCTCTGGGGTCAGAACACAAGCTGGGACCAGCTGCCAGCCTCCCCACCCTGGTCCAGAGCAGCAAAAGCCAATCTCCTGAAAGTCACTATTTTCTCTTCGTTAACTCAGGAGAGCTTATTTTTCACTGAGGTATAATGGACATATAACATTCTATGCAACTCGTCTGTACGTCATGATTCAGTATTTGAAAAAGAAAAATGGAATATGACACAAATTTGCATGCCAGCCCTGCAGAGAAGCCATTGCTAACCTTCTCTGTGTGGTTCCAATTTCAACATACGTGCTCCCAAAACAAACACTTAGTAGCTTTTCATGGAGCTACTCGTTAGATCTTCACCCAACTCTATGAGTAAGTACAACCAGTCCCATTTAATGGACAAAAAAACTGAGTCTCAATGAAAATGACATGATGGGTCTTGAGGTCACATGGCTAGAAAGCAGCAGAATCTGGGCTTTAACCCAGGTCCTCCCAGCTCGTGGGGCTGTGAGGGTGTGATGAGGAATCTACATCAGAGGCAAAGTGGGAGGGAGGGTCCCCTACCTGTCTGGAAGACATGAACACTCTCTTGGTACTGGCATGTCAGGATGATGACCGTCCAATCGACCCCCTTGGGCTGCTCCATTCTGGCCAAAGTTCAGGGCTCCCTGAGACAGAGATGAAGGTGTGTGTGAACTTTTGAAAAAAAAATTATCTTACCCTAAAATTGATTCCTGCTGGTACACAGTTCTATTAATTTTAACACACATATGGGGCCGCCTGGGTGGCTCGGTCAGTTAAGTGTTGGACTCTTGATTTCGGCTCAGGTCACGATCTCAGGGTTGTGAGGTCAAGCCCCTGCTTAAGATTCTCTCTCTCCTTTTCTCTCTGCTCTTCTTACCCCCTCTCTAAAAAAACCTCAAAAGACCAAAAAAATCCTGCATGCCATCCCTTTGGGCACACCCCTCTCCATCCTTCACGAACCCTGACAACCACACTTTTCTCTGTAGCTATGGTTCAGCTATAATCTTTTAAGGTTGGCTTCTTTCACTCAACATAATGCCTTTGAGACTCATCCAAGTTGACTGCGCATACCAGTAGTTCTCTCTATTTGCCAAGCAGTATCCCACTGCATGGACTGGCATCCGTGGTCTCCATCCACCCATAGAAAGACACCTGGGCTGTTTCCAGGTTTGGAGAATCATGGACAAGAGCTGCTACAAACATTCGTGTGCGGGCTGAGTGTGAACGTAAGACCTCATCTCTGCCAGTGTACACCCAGGTATGGGATGGCTGGGTTCTGTGTGAGTGTATCTAACTTTCTCAATCTGGTTGCGTGTGATTTCCTCAGGAGAGGGAGTGAGAGGAGCAAGGTGGGGTTGACAGTGAGTCCCCATCTGAAAGCAAAGGGTTTTATTCAGTCTCACTCATCATTCAGGTATTGGCTGTGAGCTAGGGGGAGGGGAGGGGAGGGGAGGAAGGTTCTAACCTCCCAGGCTCCTGAAGCCAAGGGCAATTCCCTGGAGAAGGGAGTAGCTGTGGGAGGGATGCACCAACCTGTTCAGAAGGATAAGACAGGGTGCCAACAGCGCCCACTACAGGGACCTTAGAGGGGACCTTCCCTTCCAGGAGCTCCAAGCCAGAAGGGGGCTACAAGGCGCTTGGCAGCCATCTTTCTCTAGGGCACTCTGAGCAAGTGAAGGGTAAGTGGGCCAAAGCTATGGCTCCGCCCTCTCCTACCCACCTCAACATTCCTCTCCTACCAAATGGGAAGTGAATCGGACTCTTGAGTCCCCAAGACCATGTGTAAACAGTCCTCAAAAGTCCCCTGGCATCCACCTCTGGCAGGGGTCTGAGTGCTATCCCACAAAGCAGCAGCCCCCCACCTCTTCCCTCTGACTTCCAAAGCTGAGCATGGTGAGGGATGATGGGGGGCCCAGAGTGTGTGTCCAGGAATCAGCCTACTCTCCCACTAAGTGCCAACAGCAACAGCATCTCGCACACCAGACTCTGCAGCCATCAAGCCTATGGTTAGGGCTGACAGACACCACCACTTGGCAACACCCACAGTCCCACCAGCTTTCAGGGAGAGCCTCCACCACTAAGAGAAATTGCTCTGTTCCCTGCTAAGCCCAGGAGGGAAATCCAGAAAGGAAGTCCGAGCTAGAGATCTTGGCCAGCCACCTGAGGAAAAAGGCATTCCCCAAGATGTCCATCTGGCCTTTCCAGTAAAGGAGCCTCGTGGGACTCCAGCTTGGCCACAAACTTACCGTGTGATCTCCGGCACCCTAACACCCTCAGGCCTCCTGCAGCAGAGAGTATAACTGACAAGTGCCCCCAGCTTGTTCACATGGAAGCAACAAATCCACCAACTCTTCCCAACCCATCAATGACTCCGTGCAGCAAGGACATGAACACAGACCAACTCCTGCAAGATGGGGATCCTCTGAAAGGCGACCTGGGTTCCTGGAGTTCCCATCAACCCAACAGAACTGTCTCAGAACTGCAAGCATGTCAAACATCCTTCCTATCCTCCTTCCTTCCTCCTTCCTTCCTCCTTCCTTCCTTCCCTTCTTCTGGTACTCCTTCACAGGCAGCAGCCTCACAGCTCTCCATGTCTCCTCTAGCTCCCTCCCCTTCTTCCCCCTTCCCCAATAAATCTCTTGCAAGTCTAGTCACATCTTTGTTTCTGCTTCTCCAAGGACCTGAACCAAAATGGGGAGTATAATATCATCCCTCTCTTGGCACCTTCAAAGGAAAAAAAAAAATCACTCTAAGAACCTCTAACTTCCTGTCAGGGAAGTACTATCTTCATCCTCAAAGATAAGAAACTGAGGCACAGAGAGATTAAGTAACTTGCCCAAGGTTGCACAGCGAGCAAGTAGCATAGCCAAAATGAACCAGACACTTTTCTCCAGAGTCCATTCTTTTAACCACTACACTGAACCTACTTTGTGGGAACAAAAAGAATGAAAGGTGTAAGTATATGGAAAGTGCTCAGAGTGTATTAGCCATTGTGACAAAGTCTAAACAAATACAAGGTGATAATGAAATGAGGTCAATGTTAATGATAACAGCTGCTGGGACTGAGTTCACTGGCCCGCAGTTAAGACATTTTGGTTTTTTATCCTCACAACACCCCTGCAGGATAAGTATTATTATCTCCACTTTAAAGAAGCTAATGGATGCTGCAGCCATGACTGGGACCTGGGTCACTCTAATTCTAATTCAGGTAACAATGATAATGACATTTGGTCCCAAGCAAAGGTGCTGAAAGGGAGCAAGGAAGAAATGTCCCAAGGAGGGTCCAATGACCCAGAAAATCTGAGCCTAGCCGTGGTCTCAGCATAATGACTGGGAGACATGGACAGGTGATAGATCATGGCCAGAGGGGAGGAGGGAAGGCCTATCTGGACTGCACCCCACTAGAGCCTTAGGTCAGAAGAGCAGTCCCAAGCTGAAAATCAGTCCTGGGATGGGAGCTCTGTTTCCATCCCTCCCTGCCTCCTCCTGTGTGATTTTGAACAGGTTAGCTCATCTCTGCAAGCCAAAGATACCAACCTCCTAGGACTGTTGCCAGTATTAAATAAAATGGAAACAATGTGGCATGGGGGTAGAGGGGGTGATCAATGAGTGGTAGTTCTCTCCAGCAGGGAAAGGGAACAGGAGAGTTTAACTTGACCCTGAAGCCAGTGGGAGTGAACACTAGCTCTGAAATATTCTCCAGGTCAAAGATGTCCCAAAGATTAAAAAATCAGGAAGGTCTAGGGATATCAAGCTAGGTGAAGCAGCACGCTTTACCAGATCAGCCCAAAGGGTATTTTATGGTAACACAAAAGGTAGAATGATACTAGTGGCTAAAGTTCAGGGAGTGCTTTTTTTGCAACACCACGGGCATTGCATAATCAGCTCACATGACTCACTCAATAGACCTATGAATTGGATCTTATCACACACATGATAAATATAAGGAAACTGGCTGAAAGAGATGAGTTTGCTCAGTCATACACAGCGGTACAGGCAGGCCAGGTGTGTGCAACGCCAAGGTTCATGTTCTTCAGCACCCTGTAGGAGTTAAGACACCTCTCCTGCAGTGTATCCCGTCATACCTGACATTTACAGAAAAGTTAGAAAAGAATAGAGTTCTATTCCAATATTCTGCCCACTTTCAATAACATTTCATCTACTGAGGCCAAGTTTAATGTCCTCAGCCAATTTTCCCCGTCCCAAAATTGGATAGGGAAGGGGAGCCAGGGACAGAACAAAATAATAAAACCTCTTCATATATGCTTTTTGGAAGAGTGGTGGGGCAGGGATTTTGCATTTCTGAGCTTGAAAGGTAAAAACAAAACAAAACAAAAACAGGCTCATGAAGGGATCTGTCTTGCCTTCTGGAAAATAAAACGGCAAACTGAAGTTGACTGGGAGTAAAATCACTTTGTAAATTATACAAACGTCCTGTAATCGAGATTTGTGCATAATGATGAGCCCAGATGGGGTAAACTAAGGCAGGAAACACGGCCTTAAAGCAGTCAGCAGCTCTGGCATCCAGCGCCCCACCTGCCTCAGGGGTGAAGGGCCTCTGGGGTCCGTATCCTTCCCTGTCCCAGGCGTCCCCAAGTGCCCGGCACTGGCCAGGTCCCAGGGGTACCACTGAAAAAACCCAGACCAACCGGTAGCAGACGTCCCCTGCAGCCAGGGGACGCCCAGGGGCGCTGGCAGAGTTCTCGGACACTTCCCTATCGGGAACCCGGAGGCTACTGGCCAAGCTCGGTCCTGCCGGTCCCAGAGCGTGGGCCGAAAAACAGTGGCGGGGGACCGGGGCGCGCGAAGCGGGGACCCGCACGCACCGACATACCTGCCTCTGCTGGGCGTTCGGCGCCGCGGGCTCTTTAACACGGGTCGCTTGTCCCTCCCCCACCCCCACCCCCACCCACCCTCCTCGCGGTGCACCCTAGGAAATGTAGTTTCGCCCCTCCGCTTGTCCTGGCTTGTCCTCCCCCAAAAAAACTGACTCGGAGCTCTGTATTGCACGGGTACACAGATTTGGCGAGGGCAGCACTTGCCTAAAGGATGTGTGAGTTCAGGTCGAGAAAGGAGGTTAGATGAGAAGGGGGCTCCATAGCCCAGCAAAACTACAACTCCCAGAGGAACGAACGCTTCTTAAAGACACAGGCTCGTTTTTCTGGGACTCGAGGTTCCTCGTTTGGGGTCTGTTTAGACCCCTAGCCATGACCTAGGGCAGCTGCTTTTCTCAGAAGAAAATAAAATCCCTTGAGGGGGAAAAAAAGTAGTAACAGCTGTTGCCCGAGTGTAAGCGGCTACTGTTGGACTGGCAGTTGGCTAGTGCTTTCGTGGATTTGATGACAGGGGTCCTTCCAGAAGAAACTTTGCAACTCAGCAGTAGGAAGAGAATCTGCGGAGTTTTTGGAAAAGTTGTGAATGGCAGCATTGTTTGTGATAGAGAAAAATTGTTTTTTCTCTATTCTCTAGGGTACATCCATGCCATGGAATACTATGCACAATGAGGAAGAAGTAAGTAGAACTGTGTGTACAATAGGGAATAGTGTTCAAGGTAGGGAGAAAAAACGTAGAACCATATGTACAGGAAGACACTCGGGTCAAAAATAATGTATATGGGGCGCCTGGGTGGCTCAGTGGGTTAAAGCGTCTGCCTTCGGCTCAAGTCATGATCCCAGGGTCCTGGAATCGAGTCCCGCATCAGGCTCTCTGCTCAGCAGGGAGCCTGCTTCCCTTCCTCTCCCTCTGCCTGTCTCTCTGCCTACTTGTGATCTCTGTCTTTCAAATAAATAAATAAAATCTTTTTTTTTAAAATAATGTATATGGACACATAGTATTCATAACAGGATGGAGACTGCTGGGGATCAAGATGGGCAAGGAGAACTTGAGTTTCTTAGCTACTGTTTGAATTTTTCTTTCAAGAACGTACTTTCCAAATCTTCTGTCCTCAGTAGGGAGCCTGAGAGGCCTTGGCATTGATCTCAAAGGAGATGAGGGACCCTGCTCAAACTCTATGTAACCTTAGCCAGTCACTTGGCTACTCTGTGTCTCCCTGTCACCATCTGTAAAACAGGTTAATAACAGTATCAAATGACTGACATTGTTGTGGGGATGAGATAACTTCCTGACTCCATAGTAGGTGCTCAAAAAGAGTCCTATTAATCATTAATAGGATTTTTTTTATTATTGTTCTCATGTTGCCTCATTAAATCAGGGTCTTTGGTTTGTCTGTGATTGTATCCTCAGTCCCCAAAACAGTGCCTAGAACATTGTAGGTGGTTAAAAATAATTTGTCAAATGAATGAATAAACAATTCCCTAGTCAGCCCCACTATCCCACCTCCTCCCCCAAATCTCTCTCCTTCCCTTTGTCTTCTCCCCCTGGGGTTGTTCCCCCTCTTCACTTGGCCCAGGTCTGACCCCCCACTTCAGTGCCTGCTCTTTGTCTTCTGTGAACCCAGGAAGCCTCCAGGGAAGTGATGAGCTTTCTCCCACTGCTGCTGTTCTCAGCAATGCAGATCCCCGCTCTGCAGTGGAGTGGAAGGCAGGGATGCCTCTAACTGCAGCTCTGGCAGGGGTTCCCGGAGATCCGTGTGCCCCAAGGAGCTCAGAGGCAAAGGGGTTCACCCCACTTCCTAGGGCAGGCACACTGAAGGGGGAGCTCCAAAGGCACTCTGGAATAGTGTGAATAGCAATGATACTCAGAACATTTTGAGGGGCGCCTGGGTGGCTCAGTGGGTTAAAGCCTCTGCCTTTGGCTCAGGTCATGATCCCAGGATCCTGGGATCGAGCCCCACATCAGGCTCTCCGCTCAGTGGGAAGCCTGCTTCTCTTCCTCTCTCTCTCTGCCTGCCTCTCTGCCTATTTGTGATCTCTGTCTGTCAAATAAATAAATTTAAAAAAAAAAAGAACATTTTGAATAAGATGAAGCTCTGAGCACACTCTTTCAGCAATAGACATACAACACATACCTCTCCTCTATACATAGTCCCACTGTCTCGGATAGATAGACCCACAAAAATAAAAGTTCTGATACTATAATTTAGGATAGAGTATAGTGGTTAAATACGAGCGTGAGAAATCAGACAAATGCTCCTTAATTTCCGTTACTTTCTTACTGAGTGAGCAAGACACTCAACCTCTCTGAGCCTTATTTTCTTCATCTGTAAGAATACAAGAGTATTTGCCTAATCAGCTTGTTGGGAGGATTATGCACTAATGCACACAAAAGGATTAGCACAGTGCCTGGCCAGAATAGGCATCCAATTTCCTTATTAAATGCTGCAGGAGTGTGAGGGCCCAGGTCCAGGAGGGCTTCCTGGAGGAGGTGCAATCTGCAGGGCCCCAGCTGAGATGCGTGCCTGCTGCTGGTAGCAGGAAATACCTCTGGGAGCCAGGACTACCCACAGGGATATCCTAGGTTGGGCTCCCTAGAGGTAGAGCCTGAGACATGGATTCTTGTGCAAAGGATTTATTGGGGCGGTGAGGTAAGCAGGATTAGGGCAGGGTTAGAAGCCAAGCAAAGATGTCTAGCCTCGGTCTGATCCTACAGCAAGCTCTGGGGCATAAAATGCAACAGGAGGTGTATCTCTCTCCGAAGTAAGGGAGCTGGACTTTGTACCCCACATCAGTCATTCATAGGCTATGGGCCACTGGGAGGTAGGAAAAGGAGGAGCATAATTTCCCAGGCCCATCTGGATGAAATAGTTCATGTGGACTGAGGACAATTCTCCAGAGAAGAGTAAAACTGTGAGTAATCAGCTGCCAAAACAACAACTGAGAAAAGTGGAGAATGGGTGCACCATTGCTATAAAGGGGTGTAGCCTACAGCATTTACTACAGGAAGAGTAGAGAAGACATGGGGACTAGTTGAGGAAAATGGAGAGAGGATATTAAACTCTTGTGCTGGGACTTCCAAGGAGAAAACAAAGCAGCTGGTATGGTTTTTAAAAATTATGTTTTTAGGGGCACCTGGGTGGCTCAGGTGAAGAACTCTGGATCCTGGGATTAAGCCCCACATTGGCTCCCTGCTCAGTGGGGAGTCTGCTTCTCCCTCTCCCTCTGCCCCTCCTTCCTGCTCACTCTCTCTCTCTCTCTCAAATACATAAATAAATAAATCTTTAAAAAAATAAGATTTATTTATTTATTTGAGAGAGAGAGCAAGCACACAGACGAGGAAGGGGAGGGGCAGAGGGAGAAAGAGAATCTCAAGCAGACTCCACTCTGAGCAGGGAGCCCAGTGCCCAGCTCAACCTCATGATACTGAGATCATGACCTGAGCCAAAAGCAAGAGTTCAATGCTTAACCAACTGAGCCACCCAGGCCCCCCGAGTGTTTTAATTTTTAAAATATCCAACTCTTGGGACGCCTGGGTGGCTCAGTTGGTTAAGCAGCTGCCTTCGGCTCAGGTCATGATCCCAGCGTCCTGGGATTGAGTCCCACATCGGGCTCCTTGCTCATCAGGGAGCCTGCTTCTCCCTCTGCCTCTGTCTGCCTGTGCTTGCTCTACAAATAAATAAATAAAATCTTTAAAAAAAAAATATCCAACTCTTGATCTCAGCTCAGATCTCCATCTCACAGTCTTGAGTTCAAGCCCTGCATTAGGCTCCATGCTGGGTTTGAAGCCTACTTTAAAAAAAAAAAAAAAAGGAAAAAAATTAAAACAAAGACTTGACAGACTAAAAAACAAGCCCTTTCTGCAGAGCTTTTAAATGTACTTCATCATTTAGTGGACCCTCTTCCCCAAATCCTGACTGTTACCATTCACAAATATCTTGTGTAGTATTTTTGAAAGAGAGCTTCTGTAAGATGTTAACAAGGGTTGCTGCAAACGGGGTGTAGAACCACGAAACAAAGGTAGACAGGCTTATTTTCTTCTCACAACTTTAAGAAACCAATATAGTGGATAAACAAAGTATAGTATATCTATGCAATGGAGTGGTATTTGGTCATAAAAGAATGAAATATGGACACATGCTATAACATGGGTGAACCTTAGAAACATTATGCTAACTGAAAGATGTCAGACATGAATGACCGTATTTTGTATGTTTCCATTTATATGAAATATTTAGAATAGTGAATCCATAGGGACGGAACATAGTGGTTGCCAGGGGTTTGGGGGAGGGAGCATGAGGCATGGTTGCTTAATGGGTACAGGATTTTCTTTTGGGATCATGAAAATGTTTTGGAACTAGATAAAAGTATTGGTTACAAAGCATTGTGAATGTACTAAATGCACTGAATTGTATGCTATAAAGTGGTTCATTTCTGGGTGCCTCCTCCAAAAAAAAATTAAAATTAAAATAACAAAATGGCTAATTTTATGTTTTGTGATTTTCACCTCAATTTTAAAAACAGCCACAAAAGCTCAGTTGCTAATGGGGTATCACTGCTCTCAGGCCTTCTCAATGGACAAAGGTAGGGAAAAAATACCTGTATGCATGGATAACTTTACACTCATGTATAAAGCATTTCACACACAGGTTAGAGAATCTTTTTTTAAGATTTTATTTATTTATTTGACAGAGATCACAAGTAGGCAGAGAGGCAGGCAGAGAGAGGAAGGGAAGCAGGCTCCCTGCTGAGCAGAGAGCCGAATGTGGGGCTCGATCCCAGGACCTTGGGATCATGACCTGAGCTGAAGGCAGAGGCTTTAACCCACTGAGCCACCCAGGCACCACCAGGGAATCCTTTTTATAGGAGCAACCTGCACACCTTTGAGAAGGCTGATCCAGTGCATGGAACATTGGTGGGAAATAGTTCCCCTGAAATGAGTCCCCCAGGGCACTAAGGATGGGCACAAATGGAATGATGACTTCTATTTTACTCAGCATCTTTGTTCTGCTGTTTCATATGGCTTTTGAGAAACTACCTCTCTGATCTGTACCTCAATTTATCCACCGGAACAATGGTTTCCATTGCTATAACTGAAAGGACCATTAAAAAAAACTTGGTATTTTGGGGTTGCCTGGCTAATGCAGTCAGTAGAGTGTGTGACTCTTGGTCTCAGGGTTGTGAGTTTGAGCCCCACATCGGGTGTGGAGATTAAAATAAAATCTTAAAAAAAAACCACACCAAAACCTTGATATTTTTAATGGTGTGCCAGAGTGCTTTGCTAGATCTCAATCTCTTAGAAGGTAGGGTGTGATTTTTTAATTTCATAGTGCCCTCCATCGTGCTTTGCACATAAGGAATAGGTAATACGTATTATATATGAATGACCTTAGACAAGCCACTTAACCTCCTTGAGCTGTCTGCCAATTCAGTTCTGCCAGAGACTAAGAAATAATTTCATTAATTTAATCAATATTTCTTGAAGGTCTGTTTTGACCTACAAAAGCCAGTCCCCTGCTCTCTAATAGTTTCTTATTCATTGAGCTAATGATAACAAAAGACAACATCAATTGAAATGTCTTCAATCTATCCATTGATTCCTTAATTTGGATCATGAATATTTATTTATTCATTTGTTCGTGAGAGAATGAGTGGGGTGAAGGAGCAAAGGAAGAGGGAGAGAGAATATCAAGCAGACTCCGTGCTGAGCATGGAGCTCAAACTGAGGCTCGATTCTAGGACCCTGAGATCATGACCTGAGCTGAAACCAAGAGTCGGATGCTTAAGCGACTGAGCCATCCAGGTGCCACAACATACAGATCACTTTTTTTTTTTTTTTAAGATTTTATTTATTTGTCAGAGAGAGAGGGAGAGAGAGCGAGCACAGGCAGACAGAGCGGCAGGCAGAGGCAGAGGGAGAAGCAGGCTCCCCGCCGAGCAAGGAGCCCGATGTGGGACTCGATCCCAGGACGCTAGGATCATGACCTGCCTTCGGCTCAGGTCATGATCCTAG
>NW_019154114.1:10052300-10075492 GCF_002288905.1 Enhydra lutris kenyoni
TTATTTATTTGTCAGAGAGAGAGGGAGAGAGAGCGAGCACAGGCAGACAGAGCGGCAGGCAGAGGCAGAGGGAGAAGCAGGCTCCCCGCCGAGCAAGGAGCCCGATGTGGGACTCGATCCCAGGACGCTAGGATCATGACCTGAGCCGAAGGCAGCTGCTTAACCAACTGAGCCACCCAGGCGTCCCATACAGATCACTTTTAATCTTTGCTCACAGGGTGTCGTAACAAATAGCCATCCCTGTATGCAACTAAGAAAATGTGTAAATAGGATACTTTCTTACAAATTGCTGGGTCAAATGGTGTGTGCATGTGTAATTTGAAGATATTACTAAGTTACTCTTCTTAGAGGCTGTACCAGTTTCCAGTCACACTCACAGCATACATGAATCCTGTTCCCCACACTCTTGCCAAGATAGTTATCGAGCTATTGGTCTTTGCCAATCTGATAGGTGAAAAATGATATTTCAGTGAGGTTTTAATTTGCATTTATTTATTCAGCATGAAGCTCAGAAAATAACGGTTGGTGAGGATGTGGAAAAACGGAAACCCTCGTCACTGCTGTGGAAATGTAAAACAATACACCAATTATGGAAAATACTATGATGGTTCCCCCAAAAATTAAGAACAGAATTGTTATATGATACAGCAATTCCACTGTTGGGTAGATACCTAAAAGAACTGAATGCAAAGGGGTGCCTGGGTGGCTCAGTGGGTTAAAGCCTCTGCCTTCAGCTCAGGTCATGATCTCAGGGTCCTGGGATTGAGCCCCGCATCAGGCTCTCTGCTCGGCGGGGAGCCTGCTTTCCCCTCTCTCTCTGCCTGCCTCCCTGCCTACTTGTGATCTCTCTCTCTCTGTCAAATAAATGAATAAATTAAAAAAAAAAAAAGGAACTGAAAGCAGGGACTTAAAGAGAGATTTCTATACCCATATTCATAGCAGCTTTATTTGCAATTGCCAAAAGATGGAAGCAACCCAAGTGTCAAATGATAAATAAATGGATACAATGTGGAACATACACACAATAGAATATTATCCTGCCTGAAAGAGGAAGGAAGTCCTGACACATGCTACAATGTGGATGAACATTGAGGACATTATGCTAAGTGAAACAAACCAGACACAGACGGACAAATACTGTCCTCATGCTGATATGACTTCATAGTCAAATTTATAGAGATGGAAAGTAGAATGGTGGTTGTCAGGAACTGGGGGGAGGGGAAAATGTGAGGAGTCATTGTTTAAGGGGTACAGAACTTTTCAGTTTTGCAAGATGAAAAGAGCTCTGTGGATGAGTGGTGGTGATGGGTGCACAACACTGTGAATGTACTTAATGCCACTGAACTGTGCACATAAAATGGTTAAGGCAGTGGGAGCCTGGGTAGCTCACTTGTTAAGTGTCTGCTTTCGGCTCAGGTCATGATCCCAGGGTTCTGGGATCGAGCCCCGCATCAGGTTCCCTGCTCAGTGGGAAACCTGCTTTTCCCTCTCCCGCTCCCCCTGCTTGTGCTCCCTTTCTCTCTGTCTCTCTCTCCCTCTGTCAAATTAATAAATAAAAAAATCTTTTTAGGGGCGCCTGGGTGGCTCAGTGGGTTAAGCCGCTGCCTTTGGCTCAGGTCATGATCTCAGGGTCCTGGGATCGAGTCCCGCATCGGGCTCTCTGCTCAGCGGGGAGCTTGCTTCCCTCTCTCTCTCTGCCTGCCTCTCTGTCTACTTGTGATCTCTGTCTGTCAAATAAATAAATAAAATCTTTAAAAAAAAAAAAACAGTTGGTGATATTAAAAAAAAATCTTTTTAAAAAAATGGTTAAGGTGGTAAAGTTCATGTTATGTGTATTTTACTACAATTTTTTTAAAAACAGAAGCTCTGCATCTTTCATATCAGAGCCATTGTGTTTCCTTCTTTTGTGAACTGTTTATATAATTTTTACATTTCCTATTGGGTTCTTGGTCTTCTTACTGATTTACAAAGGCATCTTATATTAGCTCTTCACTTTTTTTTTTAAGATTTTATTTATTTATTTGACAGACAGAGATCACAAGTAGGCAGAGAGGCAGGCAGAGAGAGGAGGAAGCAGGCTCCCCGCTGAGCAGAAACCCCGATGTGGGGCTCGATCCCAGGACTCTGAGATCATGACCTGAGCCAAAGGCAGAGCTTAACCCACTGAGCCACCCAGGCACCCCAGCTCTTTACCTTTTAATATAAATTCCAAAAATGTCTCCCATTTTCTATTAACTTGGTTTTTGGTGGTGGTGGTGGTGGTGGTTTTTAGCTAGGTATGAGGTGGAGATGTCACTGAAAAAGGTTTAAACCATTTTATTATGGAAAACTTCAAACACAAGCAAAAGTAGAAAAAATATTATAATGAACCCCAAGTAACCATCATCCCCCCCCACTCTCCAACAATGATCAATCCAGTCAAACTTTTATCTATACCTTCATCCAACCCTGAATTATTTTGAAGCAAACCCCAGACATCTTATCATTCCATAAATAGGATTTCAGGATTTCAGTATATATTATTAAATGAGGTCTCTTAGACAAAAAACTAACCACAACACCATTAGCACACTTAAAATTAATAGCAATCGCTTAATATCCAATGGTCAGTGTTCAAGTCTCCCCCCCTTTTTAAAAATGATTTCATCCATTTATTTGACAGAGAGCCCAAGCAGGGGGAGCAGCAGGCAGAGGGAGAGGGAGAAGCAAGCTCCCCACTGAGCAAGAAGCCTGACTTGCTCCATCCCATGCCCTGGGATCACGATCTGAGCCATGACTAACCAACAAAGCCACCCAGGTTCCCCAAATTTCCCCTATTCTAAAACAACATTTTTTGTTGTTTGAATAAAGTCCATACATTGTGATTGGCTGACAGGGCTTTTAAAATTTACAGATTCTCTTCTATGTCTTTTTTTTTTTTTAATTTTAAAGGTATTCATTGAAGAAACTGGGTCATTTGTCCTGTATGGTTTCTCACTGCATTTTCTTGATTGTATCTTACATGGTTTCAAATAACCTGGTCCTCTGATACCAGCATATTCTGTATATTGGTGTTGTTAGCTTTGGGGTGATTTCTGTCTTCAACACTACTTTCAGAGTGTCTTACTTCCATGGACGAAGTATGGTTGTCTTTGTTTTTCATGACACTGAGAAGCATTGGTGACTTTTACTTCAATCCACTAATTTAGTCACTGTTGACTTAATTTTTTAGCAAATGGTTCCCCAATTGTCCCTGCATCATTATAGAGTAATTCACCTTCTCTTCTGCTTATTTAAGAATGTATCTTTACTGCATGCCAATTTCCCTTTAGTATTTAAGCTCATTCCTATGAGTATTTGAGTTTACTTCTAGACTGGCAGGTCTGTCATCGATCTATCATACCCTTTAAAAGTAAACTTTATAATATGTTGACTATCTGAGAGGGCTAACATCCTTTACTGCTATTAGTTTTTTAAACATTTCCTGACTACTCTTGTTATTTTTCAAAAAAAAATTTTTAAGATTTTTTAATATTTTTTTAAACATTATTTATTTATTTATTTGACAGAGAGAGAGAGAGAGATCATAAGCAGGCAGAGAGGCAGGCAGAGAGAGAGGAGGAAGCAGGCTCCCTGCTAAGCAGAAAGCCTGATGGATGCGGGGCTCGATCCCAGGACCCTGGGATCATGACCTGAGCTGAAGGCAGAGGCTTTAACCCACTGAGCCACCCAGGCACCCCTAAAAGATTTTATTTATTTATTTGACAGAGAGATGGAGCATAAGTAGGCAGAGGCAGGGAGAGGGAGAGGGAGAAGCAGGCTCCCCACTAAGCAGGGAGCCCAACATGGGCTTGATCCCAGGACCCTGGGATCATGACCTGAGCCCAAGGCAGATGAGTAACTCACTGAGCCACTCCGGCACCCCTATTTATCCAAATAATTTTTAAAAATCAATTTATCTACTTCTCTCTCCCATCTCCAAAAAATGAACAACAACAAAAAGAGCAAACAACCTGCTAGTATTTGTACTGGAATCACAATAATTTATAGATTAACTTCATTTATTTTTGATAGTCTTCCTACCTAAGGTCATAGTATTTTTTCAATCTTTACAACAGCTCTAAAAAATGAGGTCTTTGGGGGCACCTGGGTGGCCCAGTGGGTTAAAGTCTCTGTCTTCAGCTCAGGTCCTGATCTCAGGGTCCTGGGATTGAGCCCTGCATCGGGCTCTCTGCTCAGCGGGGAGCCTGCTTCCCCCTTTCCCTCTGCCTGATGCTCTACTTGTGATTTCTCTCTCTGTCAAATAAATAAGTAAAATCTTTTTTTAAAATGAGGACTTTGAGGAACGCCTGGGTGGCTAAGTGGGTTAAGCCTCTGCCTTCAGCTTGGGTCATGATCCCGGAGTCCTGGGATTGAGTCCCGCATGGGGCTCCTTGCTCGGCAGGGAGCCTGCCTCTCTCTCTGCCTCTGCCTGCTTGTGTGCTTTCTCTCTCTCTGACAAATAAATAAATAAAATCTTAATAAATAAATAAATAAATAAATAAATAAAATGAGGTCTTTGATTATTATTATTCCCATTATACAAATGAAAGAATTGTGTAACTTGCTCTGGGTCATGCACAGCATGGGGTCGGGGGAGCTGCCAGACTGGTCTACCTTTAAGCTTCTGTCCCCCAAACAGAACCCCAGGGTGTGATGGAGCCAATTCCTCTCCACTTTGCCTTTACTACTTAGTAGCTGTCTGCCTGCAAAGCCCTATGCTCTCATCTGCCATGTTCCAACTCCCAAATTCCCATTCCACTTCCTCTGTCACATTGGACAGGTCACCAGCAAAGCTAGGCTTTTCAAAGAATGATTCAAATCCAAACACTACCCTGAGGCAGTTGGAGAGAACCTTCTGGAGGAAGGAAAACTCAAGGTAGACTTCAGACAGGCAGAATTTGGATTGGCGGAGGGGATGGGAAAACAGAACCAGCAAGGGGAAAAGGGTGAAGCCATGTGACATCTAAGTGGGAGGTGGTAAGGGTGATGATAAGGGTCTCTGTTGGAGCTGAGGTAGAAAGAAGTTCTCTTTGTCCTGTCCGTGAAAGGGCATCTTAGTTCTCCCTGAACCATCTGCCAACAGAGATTCGGGAGACGAGTGTAAACTCAAAAATTCATGAACCTTCTGCATGTGAGGGAATGTTGTCATGGCACGTGACTCAGGTGCAGAGGTCAAGCCCCTGTAGGAAAGGCCTGGCAGCTCGTTTTATGGAAAGAGCACTGGGTTGCGTGTGGATGACTTAGCTGCCACGGGCCTGTGATGGAGACACAAATCTGAAAGAAACAGAAAAGCATCCCAGAGTTAACTTTAGTCAAGGTCCAACGCCTCTGGTGGCCACTTGGCAACTTGCCCAAAGACCTGGGAGTAACTCGCCCTTTTGGCCCTCAGTGGAAGGGTGGAACACTAGAATCTGGGCCCTAAGGACTCAGTGTGTACCCACCCCTTTTGTCAAAGATAAACAAAGCCAGACACCAAAGTGTTAGGCCAGATTTTAAGCAGAAATATACTACTGCAATAAGGAAGAGGGTCCCGTGTGAACTGAATTCAGTTTCAGTTTGTAGAGGTGACACATTTTAAAGAGAGAATGAGGGAGTACGGAGGGAAGTGAGAGGGGCTCTGGAGTCAGAGAAGTGAAAACTGACGAAGGATTGGTGGGTGTGAGTGATTAGGCCTGCTATCTGCTAGGAAGTTAGGACGCTATCCTCCCACAGTGGCTGGGAGACCCAGGCCCTACCCTTCCTGATGATTACATTTCAAAGGAAGGGCTTTCAGGTCCTGGGGAAAGGCACTCTCGGAGCTTAGAAGCTACATATACATCTCAAAAGGACAGAGGAAGGAGTCACAGTTGCAAGCCCTTTGTAGTAAGTGTTTAAGTTGGAGTAGTCACCTGTCTTCTGGGGTCGGCTACAACAAACAACAAATCCTCTCCGCAGCTTTGAGGTTTACCTGGCCTGCCCTTGAGAAGAGCTACGGTCATGCTAGGGATGTGGCTTTGAGGTGTTAGAAACTATGTTACTGTGTTTAAGTCTTTACTGTGCAGGCTGGAGGATGAATGAAATCGTTTGTGTTGAGGAGTGTAGTTTTTATAGACCAAGCTTGAGGCCTATGGAAGAAGAGAGCTCAGACCAGCCTGGCTTAAGTTTGGTCAGGCAGTGAATTTTTGTCACCTTGCAGCTGGTAGAGTCTAGGATTGTGTCTGAGGGTGATGGTCACCAAGTGTTGTCTTCAGGGGTTTGTAGTTCCCAGAACTACAAGGTCAATGAGAGCCTACCTGAGAGGTCAGGAAGCCACCTTCCCGTCTTTCACCACCCCAGCCTGTTTCATTTTTATTTATTTAATTTTTTAAAAGATTTTATTTATTTGAGAGAGAGAGGTTAAAAAAAAAAAAAAAAAAGTGTGTGTGGGGGGGGGTGGGCAAGCTGACCCCTCACTGAGCAGGGAGTCCAATATGGGGCTCAATCCCAGGACCTTGAGATCATAACCAAAGCTGAAGTCAGATGCTTAACCAACTGAGCCACCCAGGTGCCTCCCCAACCTGTTTTAGGTCGTAGCCCACCCAGAGGGAGTGGATTCTACTGAGCCCACTGTATTCCCCATTTGAGATCACACTCCTTGGCTTACATACATGGAGAGGAGGGGCAGTTACCACCAGAAAACCTCCCCAGCTTTAGAGAAAACACCAAGGTCTAAGATCAGGAACACCTTTCAATCAGATGGCTCACACCCTATTTTTCTTTCCAGGATGAACTGATTTGTTTATTTATTACAATTAAAAAGAGCACTCCTGTGCTAAACCACGCTAGGATCCTGCCTTACGTGGCCTGGCTTTTCCGAGACTAATATTCCACAGCAGACCCATCCTTGAAGGACAAAGTCAGAACTAACAAACAGCAACAGTAGCAGTTCTCAAAGTGCTTCCCCAGACCAGCAGCCAGCAGCCTCGCGTGGGATGTTGCTAGAAATGCAAATTCCCAGGCACACCTTAGAGTTAATGAAACAGAAACCTCGAGTGGGGAGCCGGCTGTATTTGAGCAAGCTCTCCAGGAGAATCTGATAACACGCCCAAGTTTGAGAACCACTGACCTACAGGCTTCCGCTCTGCCAGAGGAGATGAAGCTTGGAGGACGGAAGTGCAGTCGACCTGGAGCTTCTTGAAGGGTTTGAGTTAGGTTTGGAAGTTGGGGAAGGTCCCCGATAAGAGAAGACATGGAAAAAATATTTAAAACATGTGCGCCTTACCCTAAACAGTAGGGAGGGAGCTAAGAGCATCTGACAAAAGAGAGGGAGACTGGAACGAGGTGCTCCGGGAAACCCACAGTCTCTCGGCTCCCTTTTCCCGGGTGGGGAAAACCCCACGCCCACGCCGCTCCTGGAGCCCCTTCTCCTCTCGCCTGAGCACAAAGGCCCCACCACAGGTCCTCCGGCTTGGAGAGCCCGGGCACGCAGCCAAACTGGTCTCAGGTCATGGCTCTTTGGGAGCGCGAATGGCAACTGTACCCGAGGCTCTGTTCAGGGGCCGGGTGGCTTCCCCTTCAGCGGGACTCGGCTGCATCTGGCCACAGACGCGTCTGAGAGGCATCCTGGGCTACAGTTTGCACCTCCCTCAGGATCCAGGTATTCAACCCGAGCCCGGAGCACCGCAGAACCCCACACCCTCTGTTTCAAACGCCGGGAGCCCAGCCTTCTGGGAATGGAGATTTCCCATCCCCCGCCGCGCCGACCCCACCTCCGCGCGGTAGACCCCCCCCCTCGGGTCCCGGACGAACTACAAAGTCCACAATCCCTATAGCGCGCGCGCTGTCTTCCGGGAGCTGTAGTCCTGGATGTGGCGCACCCCTAGCGGTCCAGCGCCGGCTGCACTCCATATCCCAGCATGCCCGCGCGCTTGCGGGTGGAGGAGGGTGGGGAGAGACAGAGAGGATGTGAATGGGGAGGGGGCAGTCGTCCCCTTCCCCCACCCTTCCCTTCAAGCCGGGCTGGGGTGGGGGGAGGGGCCGGACTGAGGCGGCGGCGGCGGCGGCTCGCTCCGGGAGGGCAGAGCCGGCAAGGGCGGGACTGGCCCGCTGCGGACGGACGAGGGAACCGCGGAGCTAACGGGTCCGGACGCTGAGAGCAGCGGCGGCGGCTTTCTGCACGGGCGGAGGCGGCGACTGGAGCGGCGAGCATGGCCCGCGCGGCGCCGGGCGCTGACTGAGGTGCGCGGGCGGGATGAAGGCGGGCGGGATGCGGGGCGCCCCGGGCCCCTTGCTGCCCGAACCCCTTAACGCGCGGGCAGCTGGCTCGGCCCAGTGGCCCAGACCCGCCCGGCCCACCCCGACAACTTCCCCGGGGTCTGGGCTCTGGGTTGTCCCATGGGGGCGCGGGTCCGCCTGTCTTGGCCTCAATCCCCATCCCCGCCTTCTGCTTCTGCACCTCGAGCCGCTCCCAGCCCTTGAGGCGCGACTGTTCCACTCTTTGGTGGCAGCCCCCAGCCCCAGCTCTGGGAAGCGCTCGCTGCCCCAGCCCCGACTTACTGTCCAGTGGCTAGTTCGTACCCACAACCCCTGCGCACTCTTGGCCTCTGAGCTACCTGGAGACCCCTGCCCCCTTCTCTTGGCCACAGGCTGTCTTTGCACCATCAGCACCTCTCTCCTCTTTCCCCTACTTGGCACTCCCCCCAGCCACCCCTGATGGCCTAGTTCCCTCTGATGAGACCTAACAGCTTGACCTCCTTCCTACTTTGGAGAAACTGAGGCATGACCTAAACCAGAAACTTGGCCAAGGCCATGCCCCTGTCCTTTGAGGGCTGTCCTGAGCCCATGCTTTGGAATGGAAGTCATTTTTTTTTTTTTTTCCTTCAGCCAATCCACTGTAACTGGACCGGACTTCCCAAGCCTCCTGATGCATCCCTGGGCTGAGCTCACTTTAGGTTCCCCTTTAGCTTTCTACCACTTCTGCTAACCCCATCCTCCTTCCCATAGCCCACTTCTGGCCCTCTCTGCCTGTGAAGAGTCACCCACCCATTGCTTCTTTGCTCAAGTTAGCCTTTCAATTTCTGTTCTTGCCAACTGCATCCATCTCCCATCTTGTCTCTTGCTTTACAGTTGCATAAAGCACTGAAGAACAGAGTCTAAGGTATTGGGGGAAAGGGGAAAGAGAAGTGCTGGTGGCAGAAAGGGAGTGGCTGCCTCTTCCAAACAAAGCCTCTGAATGGGGCTTCAGGGCACTCCAGGGTCTCTGGGAAACAGTCATTCCTCGCAGGGTAACTCACTCCCATCTTGTCTTTGGGACAATTGCCTAGATACCAGTTGGTTATTCCTTTCTCTTATTATGACTGGTGGGCTCTGAAGTCCCTCTGAGATGGAGGGAACCTCCTACCTTGGTAGAGATGGTGGCATAAGAGGAGTCTGGGATACCACACCCCTAAAACTTATCGAGATTCTGCTGCTAACTTTGGAAGGGGTTGCTGGTTCAAGGAAGGATGCCTGCTTATGTGCCCCGAGTGCTTTGTGGAGGAAGGCACAGTGTCCGTAGGCGGTAATCTCGAGTTTAGTTGTGGTGTTCAGGATCTGAAGGGAACTGGGAACCAGGGCTCAGAGAGGTGGCACAGACTTGCCTAATTCAGGTTTTTGTTTTCTAGTCTTCCTTTGGCAAATTTGCCTTTGGGTCACCCCTTTCCAGCCCAGTCTTCAGTTTCCCTGTGGGAATTTGGGGGGAGGGAGGGAAACCTGTGAGCCATCAGGGAGTTAGCTGGGGTCCTGAATGAGCAGTCTTGATCTGAACCAGATGGCTAGCTGCTTCAGCAACCCCTCTTTGATCCCTCCCATTTGGCCGCGAATAGGATGCCTTTAACCTTGTAACTTGAGATTAGAGGAAGAGAGGCTAGGGGTCCAACTGTCTGTGTGTTTTTATCTGCATCTGCACACTCGTGTGCAAGCTTGCCAGGGGCCTGTGGGAGTGACCCTGCCCAGGAATGCATTGTTGTGATGTGCTGTGGCATGTTCATGGCCCTCCAGGAACTTTCTGAGCCCAAACCTCCAATAGAGCCATTTTCCAAGTCCCTAAGAACCACTGGGTGTGGCCTCGTGGGAGCGTATCCCCACATGTCAAGCTTCTGGACCTGAGACATGCCTTTGGGCAAGGATCACTCCTCTTGAGAAAGCTACCCGAGGTTGAAGAGTCCAGAATAGCATCATTGGGGGTGGGTTTCCAGGTTTTCAGAACTGGTGTTCTCTTTTCCCAGCCATGGCAAGAGAAGGTCTGAGGGGTAGGAGTCTGAGGGAGAGGGGCGGAAAGTGATTCCCTTGACTTCTTTCATGCCACATCCTGCCTAGTGTATTTGTGTATTTCCCCATTAAACTGTGGAAGTTCTTCACATGTGTCCTCATTTCTGCAATACCATCACCCGGCTCGATCCTTGGTACATAGCATTCAGCAAATGTTTGAGTTAAAGCAGAGGATCGTGCCATGAGAGGTTTAGGACAAGGTTCCTCATATCTGAGCTGGCATCAGGCTCCTCCCCCTTCCCCTCTGAGCTGTTTAAGGCACAGATTGCTGGGCCCCACTCCCAGAGTTTTCTGATTCAGTCAGTCTGGGTGGGGCCTAGAATTTGCATTTCTGCTCAGCTCCTCAGAGAGAACACTTTGAGAACCACTGGTTTGGGCTCTAACAGTTGCTTAGGAGATTAATCCAGCAGATAGAAGTCTTAAGAGGGACTTCTGCCTCGCTGCCCCGGCCCGGGCTTGTTCTGTCTGGTACACTTTGCCTTTCAATTCTGATACTGCGCAGTGTTGACTAGGTTAATGGTAGGGATGACTTGCAGTGCCTGAGCTCCCAGTCCCACTGTAACCACATAGCAGACACTATCCCTTGGTTATTTGAAGGAAGGCCCCATGAAAGCAGGACATCTAGGAACTAAAGCTTTGGAAAAGGGATGGTTGTGTGGACATGGGGAAGCAGACGCTGTACCACACCATCATTTGCCCTGACTCTCTCTCTCAGACTGAGCAGGTTGGAGTATTTGCAAGGTGAAGTCCTGCCATCGTCGTGCCCTGGGCAGGACACCTGGGAATCTCTGAAATTTAGAAAAGTGGGAGGAATCACTTCCGTTGTGCTTTTACTTTGTGAAGGATTTTCTACTATTGTTTTTAAGGCAAATCCAGATCCAGGTGGGGTTACATAGTAAGCCCTGGGACTCCTGATTCCAGCCCTCTGATAGAGCATCTGTTTTGTTTTTGTTTTTTGATAGAGCATCTGTTAAACCAGCTACTAATAGCTAGAATAATGGCTGGTGTTGACTGTGTGCTTCCTGCTAGCTAGGCATCATCCTAGATGCCCTCACATTGAGAGTTTGGCATTATGGTCACTACCTCACAGACAAAGTACTGAGACCTACAGAAATTACAAGACTTCCCTGAGCTCAGATGGTTCAGTAAGCGGAGAACCCGGAATTGAGACTCCAGTCTTTCTGATGACACGCTCCACGTTCTTTGTCACTCACTGTCTGTTTTGCCCAGTGAGCCTGTGATTGTCCTTTGGGTTGTCTTCCCGCAGAGTCTGGTGAATTTTACTGAACCTGAAGCTATGCTGGGTTCCTGGAGTGGGTGTTGTGGAGGGAATAATGACCAAGTCATTGTCCCTTAGGAGGGGGCTAAGGCAGGTACCCCAATGTCTACAGTGGAAGAAGGCAGAAGGGACAGCTAGTGGTTTGTTGGCTTTAAAGGAAGCCGAAGCCATCCCCATAGAGGGTTCAGTAGAGGCCTTTGGGCTCTGAAGGGGCAGGTAGAACTTCAGCAGTGCCTGTGGGCTGGAGAGGGGCCAACGGGTGCTGAGGGAGGCCATCGTAGCATTTATAAGGAGTTTTCCCTTTTGGCTAGGACGTAGGAAATGTATGTCAGAAAGTACTAAGAAAATCGTCTTTGGTTACAAGCAACAGCTTGGCTGATTTTGGCAGGAAAGGACTTCCTTAGAAGATTGTGGGGACTCCCAGAATCAGAGAGATGACTCAACACCCACGTCCCCTCCAGGGTCTCGGAGTGGGTACGGCAGGAACCAAAGGCCAGCCGACTTCAAGGTAGCGCTATTGCCAGGATAAATCTGCTGCAGCCCTGCTCTGTAATTTTGTCACCAGGGCTTGGGATGCACATCCCAGGGAGGAGATTGGTTCTGGTTGGCCCAGCCTAGCAGGGTGGGCTGGTGGCATGGTAGGCAGTGCACCCAGACTGTATCGAAAATGTAAAGTCCCCAGAAGAAGAGGAAATGGGCACTGCAAGACATCAGTCCAGAAAGCCACTAGACAAGGACTTGAATTGGCAGGTGGCAAATGGAGCACTTAGTTCTGACAAGTTCTTGAGCAGGCAAAGGGCTGACTGGGAGCAGGATATATATAGCTGGTCATAAGGGGAGGGAGGAGACAGGAAACTGGGTAGATAGGGTCCAGGTGAGATGTAGTGAAAGCTGGAATTTGGCAGCAGACATGGAAAAGAAGAGACTGATTCTGGAGAGATTGCGAAAGTAGCTATCATCTTGCAGAACAGACACTTGGTTGGCTGGGGTTTGACATTTCAGTGCCTGTGTGACGAGGTCGGTCCCTTTAGCTGACATGGGGAAGTCAGGAGGAGGAAGAGTTTGCAGGAGAAGGTGACGTGCCCTTGCTTTGAAGGAGCTGTGGACAGGATGCTGACGGCACATCCGGAGCCTTGGTGAGCTCATTACTCCTGACTCCACTCTGCCTAAGGTTGGGGCCTCAGCCCGGAGGACATGGGGCCCCAAAGCCACAGGACCCCTGCATATCCTGAAAGCACCTCGACTTTGTGGCCACCGCTGAGCACGCCTGCCTCTCTTCTTTCTCCACCCATGAGCCTCGGGTGGGTTTCTCCTTCCTTCCCCTTCTCTACTCTCCGTTCCATGTCCCAGCTTCCCTACACTGTGTTTTGCAAACCTGAGCCCTTAGCAACGTAAGGGCCTAGCTCACCTCTCTGGGGACCTGGATTTTTGAGTTTTCCTCCCTTTCTGCTCAGAATGCTTGTTAACAATAAGTTCTTGCTAGCTATTAGGGCAGACATCTCCAAGTGACATTCTGGAAAGAGAGGGTCTAAATTTGCCATCTGGGGAGAGCAGGCTTTTCCTACAGTTAATGCTGTGTTCCCCAGGGATGCCTGCGTGTGTCCCTAACCAGCCATTCTAGAGTACTTCTTGGTGCTGATTTATGAATCATTATCATAATTACAACATATTGTCAGTGGAGACTTCATGTTGCCATTACAGATCTCCTCTAAGGCTCTGGGGCATAGGCTGGGCTTCGGGCCACCCCAACTTGCTAGCTGAGAACTGTGGAAATTTTTTCTTACAGGAATGGGAGGGAAGGATCAGGGTCCTCTCTGGGGCTGGGTCTGGGGAAGCCGTTGCCACAGGGTACTTTATCCCCACGGATTCTCCGAAAGATGGTCATCTTCCTGTAGTGAAGAGGACTTTCCCTCAATCCCAGCTATTGGCTTTCAAATACATGTGATCTATATACATGTCATCTATAAATACAGTACATAGTACTGTGGATAATAAGGTGAACCAAAGACAAGGGACATTTAGAGAAAAATGTAATTTTAGTTTTGATAACAATGATAAATTTTTATCTGTGTATAGTAATATTAAAACAAAAAAAAAACAGTTTTGATATTGAATGCTACAGACATCCTCAACCCAGCTTTTTCCTTTAGGGGGATGTGACTGTGCAAGTGAGGACACCCAGGGAGGGTAAGCAATTTCCTGGCTGCTGTGGTGGGAAGGGAGCCAGAGTCAGTCAGTCTGCAGCCCTGAGGGGCTTTGTTCTCTGTCCCGTAGTCCTCTGTTTTTCGTCTCTTCCTGGGTTATCATCTTTGCCCATTAGGGTCTCTCTTCTCCTTCTCTTCCTCCATAGGATCAGGATAGGAAGCATCCCAGAGGGACCCTGAAAGTGGCTCCACTTCTGTATGGAGCTTTCCTCCTGCTCCCAGAAGCGCAGCAGGGCCTGAGAAAGAGCAGGGCGCCCCGAGCTGTTGTGGCATGACGTACGGACCCCAGAGAGCAGTCCTGGTCCTGCTCTGCCCTTCCTGGAATCCTTCAGCTGTCAAGTCCTAGCACCACCAGAAGGCAACAGCCTCCCAGCCTCACCAGGTCAGTAGCCTTCCTTTTTTTTTTTTTTTTTTTTAAGATTTTAAAGATTTTATTTGACAGAGGGAAACATAGCAAGAGAGGGAACACAAGCAAGGGGGAGTGTTAGAAGGAGAAGCAGGTTTCCAGTGGAGCAGGGAGCATGACGTGGGCCTCAACCCCAGGACTCTGGGATCATGACCTGAGCTGAAGGCAGATGCTTAATGACTGAGCCACCCAGGTGCCCGGTCAGTAGCCTTCTGAGGAAGAAAATCAGCAAAAAGTGCAAATAGCTAATTGGTCTAGAGGGAGCTGTTCTGGTGAGGAAAAATCAAGTTAGTTATTTGTATGGCTAAAGGGAATTTGGAAGGATAGTGAAGAAGGGAGGATGGGAGGTGGTTGTAGAAGGAGGCACAAGTGAGGGGACAGGGAGATGAGTTGGAGATGTCCCCTTCTCACTCCTTTCATCCCCACAGCTCCACCCCCACTCCCTCCTTCCTTCTTCTTAGGCTTTCTTTGGGTTGAAAGGGACGTTCGTAGAACTTTGAATCTCCCCTGACCTATAAGTGGAGTTCCCTCCAACCTCATTCCCACCCAAGTTCAGTTAAAGACAAAATACCAGTCCTTTGATGGGATGGTGAACTAGAACCAGAGTCAGGAGGAAATGAAAGTCTCCGTGGGCCTGTGCTGAGTCCTTCAGCTGTGCAGGTAAAAGAGCAGCCAAAGGGAATGAGGCTGTATGGGCAAGGCAGGGGAAGGGAGAGAGCCCCTGAGGCCCTCATGGTTCCTCTCTTGCTTGAGTTCTCTAGGGAGCCGCGTGAGTCTGGGGCTGCCAGGCTGTGAGGGAGTTTCCAGGGGTGGCCTTTTCTCTGTTATGTTCTGTCCCAAAGGGCTTGGTGTGTCCCTAGACCCACACCTGTGTTTTCAGCCTATGGCTTCCAGGGGCCTCTGACATCACTTAGGGAGAGACCCTAGGTACCCCAGGAGAGAATGAAGGGAGTGAGGAGAGGGATGGGGGCCCTGTGCAGGCTCTTCCGGCAGAGTGGAGTCCCCGTCTTCCTTAGACTGGAAGATGCTGTGAAATGGGGAGTAGAGTAAACAGTTTACATCAAGAAGGTTCAGCCAAGGGCTAGAGTGGCAGCTGTTTGATGAAAGAATTTTCTCAGTGCCTGAGGAGTAATTCATGCTTGACCCTAAAGCAGCAGTGGGCAAACTTGTAAGATGAATGGGAGTTTTAATCTCTCAAGTGGCATTTCCTCTGCATGACAAGAAGATTCCTCACATCCTTTCACATCTGGGTGAGGTATTTTTTTTTTTAAAGATTTTATTTATTTATTGGACAGAGTGAGAGAGATCACAAGTAGGCAGACAGGTAGGCAGAAAGAGAGAGAGAGGAGGAAGCAGGCTCCGCTGAGCAGAGAGCCCGATATGGGGCTCGATCCCAGGTCTTTGAGATCATGACCTGAGCTGAAGGCAGAGGCTTAACCCACTAAGCTACCCAGGCACCCCTGGGTGAGGTATTTTGAGGGGCGTCTTCTTCCACCCTAGCCACCTATCCTAGTAATAGTAGTAGTAATAGTAATCCTACTCATCTGGGATCTGTGGGCCTACCCTCCCCTTTATGCTGTGCAGAACAGGTTGCAGCCAGCAGGCCCTGTGTTAGCAGCCTGTGAGGCCAAGGTGGAGGCCTGGGCTGGCTCAGAATTCCAGGGCTTCAGGGCAAGGCTCTTCCGGCTTTTCTAAAAGGGAAGCAATTTATTTGGTGAGGGGGCCCTGTCAGTGATTTTCACAGCCCAGGGCCCAGTCCGACTGTGTGCATACAAGGCCCTTGCTGCCTTAGCTACCCACAGGGCTTTGACGCTGTGTGACCAAGGCCGACTCCCTGCCTCTCTCTAGGCCTCAGAGTCCTCCTCCAGGAATACAGAGTTGGAAGGCCTTTTCAGGGACTTGCTCTTAAGCCATCTGGTAAACCCAACAGAAAAACACTGTGTCCTGAAAGAGACAGTAGTGCTGGGGACCCAGGATGCCACTATGCGGCATTTATGGGAATCAATTTGACCTTTCTTCTAACCTGCTTAGATGATTAAACAGCAGCCAGCCTCCTCTGGTGTCTCTGGAGACATTGGGCTCTTGTAGCTGGGAGATCTGTCCCCCAGCCTCCCATTGGCCTCATCCTTACCTCCTCCTAATCTTTGCTCTGATTCTGTACTGAGTTCTGGCAGAAAAAAACCATCTGGTCTCTCATCACATTCCTCCCTTCCTACACTGGCCACCGGTTAGGTCCCAGGGTGACTGTTTATAAGGTTCCTGTTTCTGTTCCCAACTCCCTCCACCTGCTAATGCCCTGGGCTCTGCTCTAGCCAGGTTTCTTTTTTTTCCCAAAGCCAGGGTGGGAGATGAGATTACAGGCTGATCACAGGAAGGGGCATATCAGTGGCACGAATCCAGGGCAAGTTTCCCAGGAGTTGAGAACACACCTGGAAGAGGGTGGGGGAGGACTTCATAGTAGAGAGAGGAGGTTGGTGAGGAAAAGGCCACACTCACCAGGATGAAATGCCTGATCTGAAAGGGCAGGGCATGACTAGGGACCTTGGGGAGACTGGTTTGGACAGAGCATAAGCTATGTTGGATGATTACCAAAGAAAAAGGGGCAGGATGGAGGGGTCTGGCTGAGAAATGGGCCCCAAAATCCACTCTGGTGCAGGAAGGCACAGGCTTTCTTGCAGGACTGTGCTGGTCACAGAAGGATTGTGCATGCTGGAAGTGTGGGAGGGATTGTTAATGACTGTTTGTTCTCCACTGGCTGTGAGGCTGCCAAGGGTCAGTCTGATAAGAGAGAAGAGATAGACTCCTTGAGTTTTATACTCCCGACAGCTGCCTTCTCTCAGCCGGCCCCACAGATACTCACAGTCTATTGTGGCGCTGCTCTTGGTCTATCTCCTCCTCTCCTTCCTGAAATACACAGTCTCTGGCTTCGGCCCAGCTGGGTTTCCCTTGCCTGGCAGCGGGTTCCTAGTCCCATCTGTGGTCAGATGAGGCCTGCACTGGGGGAGGGGTCAGTCCTGGTAAGACCATGCCAATTCTGAGCCTGACCAGGGTGGGAAGCCACCCCGGGTTGGGATCCGGGCTCTGGGCTAAGCGGTGACTCTCAGACCTACCTGGTCCATTTTGGTCTCAGGATTACTTGCTACCTCTCAGCCAGGTCTGGGGCCAGAAGGCATTTGGGGAGTCCTTCCTTTGTCCCAGAGCATTAGGAGGTCTGGCCATTTTGCTGGGAGGATTCAGAGCTGGGGGTCTGATGGGATCTGATAGGGTTTGCTTTTGCAAGGATCACTTTGGCCTGTCTGTTGAGAGTGCATTGGAAAGGTCTCTAGTAGGTCTGGGGCTTCAGTCGTCAGGGGACTAATGTAGGTGAAAGATGACAGATCCTTGGATAGTGTGATAATGATAGACACAGAGAAAAGTAGAAAGATGAGAGATCTAGGTGGTAAAAATTAGGTGGACTTGGTACTAGGTTGCCTGAGAGGTGTTAGAGGAAGGAGGGCGCATAGATGGTCTTCAGGTGTCAGGGTTAGATGGATAATGTCCCTTTCCCTAGGGATAGGAATACAGAAAGGAATATAGGAATACAAATAGGAATACAGAAAGAGGACCAGGTTTGGGGCTTAGAGCATGCATGAGTTTGGTTTGGGGCAGGTTGAGTTTTGAGGTACTTTGGGGTCCTCTGAGGTGTGTCATCAAGGGGTGGCACCCAGCAATGACTGGAATAGATGGGTCTGGAATTCAGGGGGGTGTCTGGTACCATATGAAACACCAGATGTGACCCTTAACAGATTAAGAAACAGGTTTGGAAGAGGAGCCCCCAAAATCTACTGCCAGACAAGGAATGGAATCTAGTGTCCCGACTTCTCATTGTATCCCATGGTCAGGGTCATAGTCTCTTTCCTTGACTGATTCAGTTGGTTCAGGATCCTGGCCAGGCAGCAAAAGGCACAATGCCCTCCCCTGCTGAGTCATCCCTGTGGTTGAGGGGCTCTGGCAGTGGACAGTGCTGACCCCAGGCCACCCAGGAAGACTATGCATGTCAGAGCCTCCCTCACCGTCTGCAAATCTGGGCAGTGTCCCTTGCTGGAGAAGGACTTGGGTCCTGGCCAGAACTGAGCCACTGCTGGGAATCCCAGCACCACTTCTGTTTGTGTGGCCGCTGAGCTCGTTTGACCTATCAGGGATGGGATTTGGTGGACAGGTTCGGGGTAGTTGTTCTATGTCAGATGGCAAGTTATACAGTAAGTGGCTTTAAAAAAATGTTTTGAAGATTTTATTTATTTATTTGAGAGAGAGACAGTGAGAGAGAGCATGAGAGGGGAGAGGGTCAGAGGGAGAAGCAGACCCCCTGAGGAGCTGGGAGCCCGATGCGGGACTCGATCCCAGGACTCCGGGATCATGACCTGAGCCGAAGGCAGTTACTCAACCAACCGAGCCACCCAGGCACCCCTAAAAAAATTCTTAATTGAAATTCAATTTAGTTAACATATTGTATTATTAGTTTCAGGAGTAGAATTTAGTGATTCATCAGTTGCCTAGAACACCCGGTGCTCATTGCCTCAAGTGCCCTCCTTAATGCCCGTCCCCCAGTTACCCCATCCCCCTCCACCCCAGCAACCTTCAGTTTGTTGTGGCTTTTTAAAAATTCTTTTAAATGAAATGGAAGCTGACTATACATGTGTGCAAGATTCTATCCATTGTACTTACTCCATTACAAAGGCTAAAAATCCAGCTTGAAGAGCCCCTGGGTAAAGGGGAATCTGTTGACTCATAGCTGAGTGTATGGCTGGCTACAGGCCGGGAAGATGGGGGACTTAAACCACATCCATCTCACTCTGCCCTTCTCCGTGGTGATGCCACTCTCACTTCCCACATGGTAGTCCCCGGTGGCCTACCAGCAGGACCCAACCCTGCACCTAGTACTGTGACAGAGTGCATTTGCTGTTCTGGTTGGCCAGGCCTGGGTGACACGGCACAGAAAGGGAAATTTGAAGAGAGGTTGCTCCCCAAAAGAAAACAGGCAGCAGGCAGTGCAAAGTGTGCGCTTGGACTCAGGGAGATCTTGCAGTAGTTCTGTGGCCTGACTTACATGCCAGAAACACCACTGTAGACAATTGATAAGAATTTATTACCATTTCTTAATTTACCTTGTTACAAGCTAACTGCTGAAATGTAGAATGGAACTTAGAATCATTGAGTCATTCCATTTACAGATCAGGAAGTAAAAGTTGAGAAATTTGCCCACTGTCCTCTAATCAGAAGGTGGAAGCACTGAGAAGAGAACCCAGGTCATCTGATGTGGGCAGGGTTCACACTTCCAGTGTGAAGTGGGTTTTTTGTTTTGTTTTGTTTTGTTTTGTTTTGTTTTGTTTTAGGTGATATCTAGCCCTGTTAGCTGCCCATCCACAAGGACTGATTCATCCCTTGGGCTACAGGTCAAAGAACTGACAGGCAGGTTCTGGCAAAGGGTCCTTTCTTCCTGGTGGCCCAGGGCCATCTGCATTGTGGATAGTGTTATGCAGGGGTCTGTCTGAGATGGGGGAGACGCTCACTGTGGCTTCAAACTGGTCTCAGTAAACAGAAGAAGTATTGACTCAACTCTGGTGGGCTTCTACCCCAGTGCTAGCTTTGTTTGTCCTTCCCCAAGGCTCACCCTCCTCCGTATTGTTTCCTGGTGGATCCTGGATAAGGATGTAGCTCTAAGACTGTTGTGCTTTCTGGATTAGGTTGGGTTATTTCCTATTGGGGAAAATTGTGCCCCTCTGTCTTCTCCTTTGGAAGAGGAGACCCTAGGACAGTGGTGCCAGTTTTAGGTACAGATAGATAAATAGCACAATTTTTACTTCCTTTCACATTGCCTCCAATTTGTGAGGGAACAGAGATTAGACCCAGCTTGGCAGAGCCAGGAATGAGGTGTTAGAGAAAGAACTCTGGGCTTCGAGCCTCTGACTTAGAAAGAGGCTTCAAGTTCAAGTTCAGTCTGACACAGGCTTCTTGCCTTGGGTGGCCTCTGATCCAGAAAGGAGAGGCTGTCCCCAGGAAGAGCTTTGGGGTATTTGAAAGTGTGAATGTAGATTAACAAAATGCTGGAGGTCCCTAGGAGCTTGAGGGCAATTCTCACCAAGTCCTCAGTGCTAAGGGAGTGAGGTGGGGTCTTCTGAGTTTGGGACGGAATTCCTCTTTCGTTCTGACCATCTTCTCATACATCTTTCCTCCTGCCCTTCAGATAGTTGCTCACAGCTGGTCAGTTCTTCTCTCCCAAACTGTCTGCTAGCCCACTCTGGCCGGTGTGCTCTGTTTGCCCCTCCTGCTCATCTCCCAGAGGCCCCCTGGTCTGCCTCTTTCTGTCTGGGACTGTGTTCTAAGTGCTCATGCAGCCTGGTTCAGACCTCCGTGTTCCCTTGGCTGAGCCACAGTGTCTACTCTTGTCCCTGCCTCTCTCTGTTCTCTGTGAGGCTGAAACTCCGATCTGCCTCGGGTCCATAGTGCATCTTACAGTCATCGTTTATTTCATCTTGGCAGGGATTTTGTGAGGCAAGTGGGGCAGGCGTTATCAAGCTCATTTTACAGATGGAGGACAGGGGCCCTGGGAATTACGATCTACCCAAAGACACAACTGCCGAACAGCAGAACTAGTTCTGGAATTGAGGTACTCTGGGTTTAGTCCAGAGTTCACTATATAAAATGTTAACTCATAGGCACGTGTTGGGGTGAAGATGCCCCAATCTCACCAGGGAAGGCAAAAGGCTTGAAAGCAGGCCCGGGGCCCCTCCTTTCATAGCCCCCAGGTCACCCCTGCATAGCCCTAGTCCCAAACAAGCACAGCCCTTAGTGACCACAAAAGACATAGTAAGCCACACAGTAGAGGCTGCTCCCTGGGGACCATTGTAATAGTCCCTGGTCTGTGTATTCCTCCCTTCCACATCCCCCCAAAGTTAACAATAATGCGTGTCATGATGGATATCATCTTAGCCAGATCCAGGGGGATGAGTCATTTCTTGAGAATAGGACTGCGGAGGGCTTCTTGCTCCCACATGCCTGACTCCCCTCACCTAGGAGGGAGGGTCAGAGGCAGTACAAGGAGAAGGCTCCCTTTGCCCCTTCTCATAACAGCTGATACTGATATTACCACCACTTTGCAGAGGTGGTAAAGTGCATTACCCAGCAGCCTTGAGAATGGTCTTTATCTCAGGAGCCCTGCTTGAGTCAGTCACAGCATATCACCAGCTCCTCTCTGAAGAGGAGGATTGCCCAGCTAAAGCAAGGGAGAGATGAAAGCAAGTGTTGGGCATGACTCAGAGCTGGGCTCTCCAGTTTACTGGTCACTTGCTCTATACCGCCTGGAGGAACACAGGGAGAAGCGGGGGGTTCGGGTACTAAAGGCACCAGGCTGAGCATGGACTCGGAGCCTCTAACTGGAACTTCCAAGGTCTCCGTTGGAAAGGCAACATCCAGTGGACACGGCCACCAAGCAAGGGGCCTGATTCTGGGCTGGGCTCCTCTGTCCTTTTACTCCGCTTCTCGCTACCTCCACTCCCAGGGGAGAGAGAAGATATCATTTCCCTTTAATCTCTTGTCCAAGCATGGCTGCAAACACCTTCTTTGGGTTTCCATTAGCGTAGCTGCCATAGGCTGACCTTTCCAAACGACATATAAAGGAAGAACAAAACAAAGGTAAAGATAGAGAATAAAAGCAGCCTGGCACATAAAGTGCAGTCGACAGGTTTGTTTTCAGCATTCTCAGAGTACTCCACTGCTGGAGATCCCTGCCTCTTGGCCAGTGCCCTCTGTGTGCCCTTCTGCCAGAGCGTCTGGCCTCCTAGCGCTGACCTGTCTCCTTGTCTAAGACAAACCCTAGAACCTGTACTACCATGATCCTCTCCAAGAAAGTTGGACTACCTCCTGATCAAGCGCCTGGCCCACCCTCCTCTCTACCCAGGGCTCACTGGCTCTGGTCCTGGGTCCCAGGGGACCAGGTACCTACATAACTATACCTTATAGGAGTTCTGTCTTATTCTAAATAAACCTTGTAACAGGACCCATCCCCTGATTAGCCCACAGCGTCATCGGAGGCCAGTGGTTCTCCAACATCGCATCCTGTCCGGAACTGTACAAGTGTCCCCAACCTGGTTCCTTTCTCCCAGGGAGCTACAAGAATAGAAGCTGATAAGAAGTGGGCCCATTCCATGGGAGTTTTGTGGGTGGATTGGGGAAAAGGTTGTCTGTGTTTAAAAACAAAACAAACAAACAAAGAAAAACACCCCCCTGAAGTCCTCTGGTCTTGATGATGGAAGTAGATAAGAGCCTAGCCACAAAGCTGAGTTTCCAGCCTTCAGCACAGGTCTGTGTCCTGCTTGGCATGTGAGTGGCGCCCAGGAGCCAGGTCTCCACACTCCAGGCTGCTGCCTGCCCGCATGCACGATGCTCCCATTTCATACCAAATGTTCAAATGAAGACACGAAAAATCAAAAGAACCACCACCTCACAAGGAAATGTGGGGGCAGGATGGTTGGAAAAAGGGAGGCTGCCATCAGTTACAGCCTGCTGTCGCCACCCTGCTACGGTTGGAGCCCTTTAGAGAAATTTGCCCTGTGCAGACTAGGCCTCATGCCTGCAGCCCGGACCGTTACCTTCATGGTACTGCCCGGTCCCAGAGGCCCTGGCAGACATTCCCCCCGGGGCCGGGCGGGGGGGGGGGCTCAGCTAGGCCACGAGGACTGAAAAGGTAAGCCATGGATCATACCAGCCCAGTGGAAGAGGGATGGCACATTACTGGGGCTGATGATAGAGAGCCCCTCTCTCACCTGGACCTTCACACATACTACTGGCCCTCGCCAAGTGAGTGTGCTGCTCCCGACTTCAGCCCCTGGGCTGGGAGAAAGGAGAATTCTGGAACCAGAGCTGTAATACTCTGAGAGAGTGTCACTTCTGGACCCACATGTCCCAAAAGCTCCGTCAGCATTCCTTTTTTTTTTTTTTTTTTTTAAGATTTTATTTATTTATTTGACAGAGATCACAA
>NW_019154114.1:10075592-10121878 GCF_002288905.1 Enhydra lutris kenyoni
TTTTAAGATTTTATTTATTGACAGAGATCACAAGTAGGCAGAGAGGCAGGCAGAGAGAGAGAGGAGGAAGCAGGCTCCCCACCAAGCAGAGCCCAATGTGGGGCTCGATCCCAGGACTGTGGGATCATGACCTGAGCCAAAGGCACAGGCTTAACCCACTGAACCACCCACGCACCCCTCTGTCAGCATTCTTAAGGTCATAGCTTGTTCTCTGCGTTGGAGCTTTAGGCTAAGCCTGTCCCATTATGCCACCCAGGAAGAACTGGTGTCTTCCGTCTGCTTTCCCGAGGGCCTGGAATCCTGTTGGGTTGTGCATATGCAAGGACTGCACAGACCTGTCCTGCAACCTTTCTTGCCAGTGAAGCAGGCAGTCACCCTGCCTCCTAGACCTCTTTCTTATGGGTTCATGGTACTGGTAGCTGGGTTAGGACCTCTTCCCTGGCATTCCGTCCCCTATCCTCTCACAGAGGATGTGGGCATAGATCCTAGAGTTTAAAGTCCTATAACTCAGCCTGGGCTAAGGCCTAGCTGGAATTTTGAGTGACTGTGGCCTTGAAAGCTTCTAGAAGAATAGCTTCTCTCCTCCCTAGGTGTGCATTGGCAAGACTTGAATGTGCCCTAGCTCATCCCTTCTCCATCATCCCCTTGCTGGGGTCTAGTTAGGCATCAGCCTTCTTGCAGGTGGCCAGCCTTCATGCGTGTACAAGTGGAGGGGTGGGAGAACTCTGTCCAGAGACCCCTGCCATGTTCCAGGCTTGGAAAGGGGCAAGAAAGAACAATGGCAGAAAACAGAACCACCAGTCCTGTTCCTTTTCCCAAAGTGAAGGCAGAAGTGTCCAGAAAATTTGTCAGAAATTCTGGTTTTGCTCTCCAAGGGCTAGGAGAAAGAGTGCTGGTTGGAATTTAGGGAAGGAAGGCCCTGTTCCTCTCCACCATTTTGTATGACTCACACTCCTTTAGGAGGGCATTTGCCCTTTGCCCCCAGGCCCTGGAGCTTCCTTCTCAGTTTGCTAGTTCCTGCCTAGAATTGTTCTAGAAAGCTGTTTGGGTATGGTGGGTCATGTTTTCACTGGCTGATTCCCTGCCACGTGGGTGCCAAAGAGGGTTGAAAATTACCTGGAGAAACCACTACTACTCTTCCCTTTCACTCCTCTTGGTGAGGGGGCTCAGTGCAAGAAGGCTGTCTCTAAACCTTTCCTATACCTCCTCCCCTCCGCACAGGGTAAAGGGAATATGTGTGTTTGCAGGGAGTCAGTGTTAAGGAGGATTGGATTAATCCATGTTTCCGAGAAGAGCAAGGAAGGCTCCCTTTGGTAAGAGTGAGTTTGATGCAGACCGTGGTCCTTTTCACTAAGGCAGCCTGTAAGGTGAGACTTGACTCATCTCTTCCGTCTCCAAGCCTTCATCTCTGTCCTCCACCAGTGCTCTGGCTGGTGGGTACTGCTCTCATATGCGCCCCCCTCCATCCATGTGTTTCCATGGATAGGCCATGGAAACACATCACTAGATCACACCTCTTTAGGGGGCAGGGTCTACAGTCGGGACTTGGAATGCTGGTCCCTGAGGTCATCTGCCCCATGGCATATCCTTGGTAGGGCAGCCCTCCTAGAGGAAGCCTGGCTGGAAGAATGAAGGAGCCCTGGGTGGCCAGCAGGCTGGAGGGGCTGAGGGAGTCCTCAAAACAGATGAACTGCATTCTCTGCTCTCTCTCTTTTTTTTTAATGGACTTTTTTTTTTTTTTAAGATTTTATTTATTTATTTGACAGACAGAGATCACAAGTAGGCAGAGAGAGAGAGAGGAGGAAGCAGGTCCCCTGCTGAGCAGAGAGCCCGATGTGGGGCTCGATCCCAGGGCCCTGGGATCATGACCTGAGCTGAAGGCAGAGGCTTTAACCCACTGAGCCACCCAGGTGCCCCTGTTCTCTGCTCTTTGACAGAGCAAGAGCCACAGGCTGTAGAAAGAAGGGTTTTGCTAAGGGGCGGTGATGCAGCCATCCGAAGAGGGAGAGGACCGGGGTCCTTCCCGTGGGTCCTTCCCATTCTGCCACTTCTTGGTGGTGGTAAATATTTGTTGAACGAACGCATCCTCTGCTTTTCTCTTGAGATTCAAGGCATACCCCAGACATCCAGACAAGTACAAGAGGAGAAGGAAGCCCCAGCAGCGTTTCTGGGGCTTTTTAATTCCACATCTGTGGTGTGACTGAGATCTGAACTGTAAACAGTGATGAATCGCCAAGCCACCGGGCACTGTGAATGTTATCTCTAAAGAAAATCAGAGCACACTATAGACATTCTAGTCCCCTGTCCCTGCGAGGTGGTACAGTCAAGTATAATTATCCCAGGGAGGCAGAGTTTGGCAGTAAGATCTAAGCTCCCACCTTTCCAGACTCCTGTCTGGCTTGCCCTAGGCCACATTCCTTCATCCCACTCCTGCTTCCTCCAAAAGTCCCCAGAGAAACTTAGATTTATTTTCTCATCTCCTGCCTTCAGGGTCTTCCACCTGTCTCCTGCCTCTCTTAATGTCTGAGGTTTTTCAGCCCTATGGAGAAACTCCTTATTAACTTTGTCTTTTCTAGAATGTTGCTGCCAACTGTGGCTAGAGAGCCCATAGACAACTATGGCTGGGCCTCAGGGAGCTGTTTAAGACCAGCTCGGGGCAGGCCCGTGTTCTATATGCTCTAATGCAGTAGCAGTCAGGAAGAATGTGACAGACCCTGTGACACATAAGCTCTGGGATAGACAGGATAGACAGAGCACTCCTCTCTGCACAGCCTGGGGTGAGGGTCAGCCAGGGCAGAGCTGACTATAAGACCTCAGGTCTGCATGTCCACCCCACTTCCCTGGAAGCTGCTGCCTGCCAAGGTGAGGAGAAGGGGCAGTTTCCTGTGCTTAGCCAGGGAAGAATGTTCTCAAGCAAGACCCTGGTGGTGCTGGCCTGGGAGGGGCTGCAGTTGGGGTGGGGGTGCTGAGGAATTTGAGCTGGGCCTGTGCAGTGGGGGCTCTCCTCATGATGCCTGGCCAAGGTTATGGGGTCCAGCCCAGAAGAGTTGCCCAAACTGGGGCTGACAGAACCATAACCCTAAACAGACCCAACCCAGGCACACAAGCATTGATCTAGAAGCTTTATGCCTTTCATCCTTACAGAAACCCTTGCAGAGATGGGTGATATTCCCATTCTACAGATAAGGACACGGATTGGAGAGGTTAAATGGTCAGTAGCTGACACGTGGTGATGCCAGAATGTGAGCCCATGATTTTCTGGGCGCTTTCTTCTGGGAGGCTCGACTGGAAAGGGGATTTGAGCTGGGGTGAACAGATGGGAGCTCTCCCAAGACCTGCCTGGAAAGAACTACAACCAGTAGCCTGTAGTGCCTAGGGGAATGACTGGAAAGAGTTCCTTTTTTTTTTTTTTTTTTTTTAAAGATTTCATTTGTTCGTTTAAGAGCGAGAGACAGAGCATAGACGGGGAGAGAGGCAGAGGGAAAGGAAGAAGCAGATTCCCTGCCGAGCTGGGAGCTCACATGGGGCTTGATCCTAGGACCTGGACATCATGACCCGAGCAGGCGCTTAACCATCTGAGCCCCTCAGGTGCCCCGAGGGAGTTCCATTTTAGCAGCCCTGGTGTGTCTCTGCTGATAGAAATTGAAGAGCGGGGTACTTTGACTATTTACACACACACATTTCCTGTTGCCTCTGACTTGTTAAATCTGTTTTGTACCTGAGGCCACATGTTTCTTGGTAGTCCACAAGAAATTGGAGAAAGCTTGCACTTCTAGAATGTCAGGACTGGAAGAGTGGAGGCAGAATATAATTATCACTTCCATCTGCATCCTTATATAATGATTTATAAAATAATTTCAAAGCATTTCTTTATTACCATAACTTCCCCTGATTCTTATAATCCTGGGGTTATATATGGAGATGATACTCAGCTGGACAAGTGTTTTTTTTGTTTTGTTTTGTTTTGTTTTTGATGCCTGTTATATGTAGGCCAGTGCTAGGTCCCACAGTGATACAGAAATGATGAGTTAAATAACATGGTCTCTGCACAACCAGAGTTGATATTTTGAGTGAAGGAAATGGACATGTGCGTGTCTTTTTTTAGGCTCTGTACAAGATCTTAATAAATATGGCCCAGATTTGGCCTGTGGTCCAAACTAGTTCATAACCCCTCGAGAGTAGGGTACAGTGAGAGATGAAGCTTAGCACGCGGCCTGGTTTGGGGGGTCTTTGAACGCTATGCTAAAGAGCCTGACCTTGGCCCTTATGGGCACCCCATCTCCTGTGCTTTTGGATGTGGGAACATGATGAGCTTGTGAAGTCTGAAGCGCCATATGGGCATGCTAAAGAGGCTGTTGAGAATGTAGGTCTAAAACTCAGAGTATGGGGCGCCTGGGTGGCTTGGTCAGTTAAGAATCTGCCTTCAGCTCAGGTCATGATCCCAGGGTTCTGGGACTGAGTCCCACATCGGGCTCCTTGCTCAGCGGGGAGCCTGCTTCCCTCTCTGCCTGCTGCTCCGCCTCCTTATGTGTACGCTCTGTCTCTGACAAATAAATAAAATCTTAAAAAATCCAGAGTAGAAGGATAGCGCTGGATTTGGAAGGGGATGGGGCAAAGAAGTGAAAACGGCCACGGAAAGAAACTTCAGGACGCATTATAAGCTAAGTCACGAAAGTCGATTGCAGTGACTTAGGCGTCGAAGTGGTGGTCAGCAGGAGCAAACAGGAGATCCTCAGTGAAGAAGAGGCTGAAGGTAGGATTGCTATTCTCTGACTGTTCAAGAACCTCAGCCTTAAAAGAAAAAGAGGCGTGCTGCCTAGTGACAGCCTAGACTAAAATTTGGCTCCTGAACCTACTCCTGTCCTTCAACTCCTCCTCCATTTGTTTATTTGTTCATTTATTTATTTATTTAAGCAATGCCTACACCCAACATGGGGCTCAAACTCATGACCCTGAGATCAAGACCCTGCTCTTCAGACTGAGCCATCCAGGCGCCCTGATCCCCTGCTCTTCTGATGTAATTGAAACTGAGGGCTGGGCCTGCTGCAGGCAGGCTGGGAACTCAGAGTCACATGGGCCTTTCATCAAGCGTGTCCTTACAGCCAATGTGCATTTTTCCCTGGCCAGAAAAAAGACTGTAGAGTGGTCAAGTGGTGTGGAAGAGAAGCTGACGGCTGGGTGGCCTTCCCCTGGGAGGGCCTGCTCAGACCACATCTGAAAGATCCTATTTAAATGTCTCCCCACAGCGGCCCTACCCCCAAGGGAGACTGGAATGAAAATGGGGTGGGGATGGGAGAGCAGTTTTAATTGGGACTCCTGATCAGCTCACCCCAGGCTATCTCAGTCTGCTTCCTTCTCGAGCGCTGGCTGGAGTTCCGTGAATCTCGTTAGAGATGGTTTGATATGCCTTCCCAGGAGACTGATATTGGCAGGGATCCCCAGTTCCTCGGTACAGATGGTTTAATCCAACTCATCCAGTCAAGATGGCACTGTAAATTTATATCTAAACACATAGCAGTCATACACAAAAAGATAAAATTCTAAAAACATAGTCATACACTCCCCCTCCTTCCCCACACATGAAATGACAAACATCCCTGTAATGAGAAATGTAGCAGGAACACAAAGAGGGGAGCGGGGCTGAAGCTGCTGGTCTCTGAGTCTGGAAGCAGGAAGAAGCCACTGGAAATCTGGGGTAAAGAGCTATAAAGTTCTCCACATGAAGCATGGAATTAGAGTCTGTGCACTGTTCAAATCCAGGGGCTGGGGAAGCGGGCTGAACAGAGTTGCTTCCCACCCTGCCTTGGGGCTACCACTTATTGTAAAGATGCTTATTTAGGGAGAAAGAACCTCCCATCCCGGACCCAAGCTGAGTCACTGCTGTAAGATTTGATTCTAGCCTGGGAGAGCCAGAGGACCTCAGAGACAAAGGTGAAAACCCCTAGGAGGGGAGGCAAATTGAAATATAAGAGAGAAGATGAATTTGTACACTAAATTTTAGAAGCACACAAGGAAAACTAATGAGAAAAAAGAACCAATAAAAATCAAAGAAAAATTTACCCCAGAAGAAATGAAAACAACAGAGTAATTAGAAAATGTCTTTAATATAAATAGGTTAAGGACCCTCAGAGAGATGGAAAAAAATGAAATCCATTAAAGAAAAGAAAGCAAAGTTATGAGAGGCACCTGGCTTCCTCAGTCAGCAGAATGTGTGACTCTTGATCTTGGGGATGGGAGTTTAAGTCCCACATTGGGTGTGAAGCCTACTTTAAAAAAAAAAAAGAAAGAAAAAGTGAAGTTGCGAAAGGGAAAGAAACAGGAAAATGTCAGTATGAAAAGTACTAAAAATTCAAGCAGTGAAAAATAGTGTGAAACAATAGCTAGCCTGGACACACAGAATCCATGAATTGGAAGCTGGCATTAAGGACGCCCCCCAGAAGGCAGCATAGACGTGGAGGACAGATTGATAGGCTTTAGCCTGCATCGAATAGGATTTCCAGATACGAGTCAAGAAAATGGCAAAGAATTAATATTTGAAGAGAGAAGGGCTGAGAATTACAGAACTGAAGGAATAGCATGAATACCAAATAATAAATAGGTATCTGGGCGTTAATATAGTGAAGCAGGAGGCAAGAAAAAAGAAAATATTAAAGGCGACCAGAAAAAACAAGAACTCAGAGGAGTGACAATTAGACTGATGTTACATCTCATCAATGCTAGATGCCAGAAGATGGTAGAGGGGTATCTTGGGGAAGCTAGAACTCTCCACCCAGTATCATTCAAGAATGAGATGAAATAAAGGTATTTCTGGATATACCAAAGCAGTTTTATCACCTTCAGACCTTCGCTAAAAGATCTGTTAAAGGTATGCTTCATTAAGAAGAAAAACCCAGGGAAAAGAGCAGGTTGTTAGCACCATCATGAGCACAGAAATTGACACATAATGTTGATAAATTTAATTAACTATAGGACAGTACATCAGGGTGCTTTCTGCTGTAAGTAACAGAATGACTTACAGTGACTTAAACTCTAAAAACAAACAAACAAACAAACAAAAAACAAACCTTAATTCGTTTATAATGAGAACTATGGAGGTAGGGAATTCCAGGTTGGGGCAATGGTCCAGTAATGACAAGAAGGACCCTGGCTCATTCTGTCTTCCTGCTCTGCTATCCTCAGGGTATGAGATCTCTCTTCTCATGGTTTTGAGATGACTGTTGCAGCTCTAGGCATCATACCATTTCCCCATAACATCCCAAGCAGAAAGACAAGGAAATGTTAGCCAGTAGGAAGCTTTTGAGTGTGTCCCTTTTTTGAGAAGAAGACTCTTTCCAGGAAAACCCCTGCAGATGTCTCCTTATGCCTCATTGGCCCGAGCTGGTCCATCCTTAGACCAATTCCAGATAAAAGGGAGCAGGTTTACTGTGGTTGGCTTGGACCAGACTTGCCTCCTCTCCTGGGACTGGCTCCTTTGTTGCCTGAGCAAAATCATGATTCTGTTGGCAAGAAAAAAAAGGGGGGGGAGTAGCTACTGATAGGCAATCAACAGTGCCTGCCACAGATGGCAAAACACAAAAATTCAGGGTCTGATTTGTTTTTTAATTAAAGAAAAAAAAAGGAAAACAAATTGTTGACCACACTGTCAGGGAAGAATACGATTAGAATAAAGTAGGGAATTTCATTGTTAAATCACATCCAGTTGCTGCCTTGTTCAAGGGAATAGCGCTGCTAAAAACTTGCACACTTCTTTAAAAAAATGAATATATCCTAATAATGTAAGATAACCACTAAAAAAAGAGAAGTGTAATTTCCAAGCCAGGAGGGAAAAGAATGGTGGGATCAGGGATAGCATAGCTTGTCAGTCCAACAGAAGTCAGGGAAAGCAAAAAGAACTAAAGAAATAATAGAGAAAACACAAAGTAAGGTAATAACAGAAGATGCATTAATATAGTGGAATACATTCATGTGTTAAAAAAAAACAAAAACAAAAACAACCTATAGTTACCTGAATGGCTTAGTCAGTTAAGGGTCTGCCTTTGGCCCAGGTTATGATCCCAGAGTCCTGGAATCAAGCCCTGCATCAGGGTCCCTGCTTAGCGGGAAGCCTGCTTGCTCCTGCTTGTGCGCTCGCGCGCTCTCTCTCTCTCTCTCTCTGTCAAATAAATAAGTAAAATCTTTTAAAAAAAAGATTTTACTTATTTATTTGACAGAGAAATCACAAGTAGGCAGAGAGAGAGGGGGAAGCAGGCTCCCCATCGAGCAGAGAGGCCAATGTGGGTCTCAATCCCAGGACCCTGAGATCATGACCTGAGCCGAAGGCAGAGGCTTAACCCACTGAGCCACCCAGGCGCCCTAAATAAGTAAAATCTTTAAAAAAAAACAACAACAAAAACCTACCATACTGTGTAAAAAGCAAATAAGTGGCCTGCAGCATGGAGAGACCTGTCAGTGAGACTTAGGGACTTAACTAGGAAAGGCTCTGGCCGTTGTCACCAGCAGGTTCTGTTCTTTAAATGACTTCTGTCCTTTGCCTCATCTTTTCTTTCTCTCCCCCCTACTGTTTCTGCCTAGCCTTGTCTGCCTTGCTTTTCAGAGAGCGTTGTTTTTCTAGACTTTGCTTCCTGTATGGATGAGTATCGTGAATTCCTGGACTTTTCCCCTACAAGAACATATGACACTGGGGTCCCTTGAGTGTGGAGCAGAGCTCGGCCACAGTGGAGCAGGGAGTTGATCGGAAGGAGCCCCACATCCCAGTGCTCCCCCTCCCCCAGCCTCTCCCAACCCCCAGAGGCTGGCATTCCTTTCCTGAGAGCCTACCTCTTAGGTGCGACATCGATCCTCTCATAGTGAAGACTGATGGGTTATTTTTCTAGGACCTAATTGGAAGTTAGCCAGAGTGATGACCATGGGCTTGAGGAAATGTGTTCGCTCTCATTCCTGACTGCTAACCCTGAGCAGGAGCAACAAAAGTCCCAGAGCTGAGGGCTCAGGGTGGAGGTGAAGTCAAGGAAGGGAGGCCCTGGAGACGCAGAGGCTGCCTGAGGGTGTGTAACTGGGGCGCGAGGAGGGCCTGAGTCACTGGGAGAACCATGATGGGTGCGTGCCAGGGGCTGGTGCCAGGATGTTGCAAAGAGGTGACGTGACTTAGCCGAACACGCAGAGGTGAAGCAGCCAGCTCTCAGGCACATCAAGGGCCTGCCTCTCGGGGGCTGAGATGCGTGAGAGGGCGGGACTGTCAGGCCTCTTCCTCAAGCTAATGACTGGACCCCCAGTGCACCTTTTGCCAGGGTAGGCTGTTGCCACACCCAGGAGGCAGAGAGTTTGCTGGGTTGCTAGGTTGGCAGGGATCTGGGGGCATAGAGAACCCTTCAGTTGTCGTACCCCAGTTAATGGAAAGAATGTCTGCGGTAGCCAGTGGGTGCTTGTGACAGGAGCACTGGCCTTGGAGCCATCAGACCTGGAGTGGCATTAAAGCTCTGTCCCTTACCGCCTGGCTGACCTCGTTCGGTTAGTCTTGGGATTTCTGTGAATACTAAGTGAGAGGCTATGCCCCCAGATGCTCAGAAGCTCCTATAACATCATGCAGTATGAGTAATCTGTGGTTCGATGCCTTCACATGGAGGCTCTGGTACGCATCCTCAGGCTGTGTGTCAGTGGGTGGAAAGAGGGTACTTAGTCAGCATCTTGCTGTTTTTCTTTTTTTTTTTTTTTTCCATTCTCCCCACTCCTTCCAGATTCAAGCCTCCCCTTCCCCCTATCCTCTGAGCCTTATTTTGACATTTCTTTTCTCTGCCTGCCAAGAAGATTGTGTTCAGCTGCGCTGGGCTGAGGCTGTGCTATCCTGTGCTTCATTAGGTTAATTCGATGGCTTGTCTCCTGGGAGCTGACCGGAGGAAGGCTCGAAAACCGCCCTACCCTCCAAAAGCCAGTCTCCCTCACCCCGTTCTCCTTTTGGGGCAGCCTCTGGTGTTCGATGCCATATGCCTTCTCTTCCTCTCCTCTTCGAGCTGAAAGCCCCCTTTAGCTTCCATTGCTTGCTCAAGCGTGCATCCCTTGATTGGTAGAAGGCTCTAGGGGAGAGAGACCATCCATTATTCAAGGCCCTTGCTGCCCCTGACCTTCTGGATTATGGTCGCCAGCTCCTCTGTTCGCCTCAGCATCTCAAGCTCGGCCAGCCATTCAGGGAACACGTATTGTTGAATGGTCTCACCAAAGTTGCTAAATTTGTGACCACAAACCAGTCAGAAGACCCAGCATTGCTCTGTTACCTACCAAATTTCCCTTGTGAATTCCTTTGTCTCTTGAAGACTGTTTCACATCTGATCTCTGTCAGTCTCCAACCCCAACAATAAAGAGACCCTCATTTTCCTGCTATGCAGCCACTCCCTGTGTCTGTGCCCCACACTCTGCTTTGCCTCCTGTTTCTCAGGTAGACCCTCCCCGTCTAGGCACCGGCTCCCATCCCTTCTTATTACTCTAGGCTTTTGTTTTTTTGTTTTTTAAATGTGCGGAGCTCCATCCCAGGACCCCAGGATCATGACCTGAGCCGAGGGCAGACACTTAAACGACAGCCACCCAGGTGTCCCAAGGATTTTGCTTCTTGACTATCTTCTCTTTTTCCTGCAGCATTCACTTTTCCCTCTACTAGCATATAAACAATCTCCCATCTTAACTCCCCCATTCCACTTTATCCCATTCCTTTTTCTTTGGTAACACCTTCATTGAGTTATCATTCACATACCGCACAGTTCACCCATTTCAAGTATACGGTTCAGTGGGTTTTAGTCCATTCACATGGTTATGCAACCATCACAAAGCAAACAATTTGAGAATATTTCATCACCTAGAAGGTAATGCCCAACCCATTAGCAGTCTACTCCCTGTCTCCCCGCAACTTCCCACTCTAGGCAACCACTGTCTGCTGTATGGATTTAACTAGTCTGGAAATCTTATATCATATATATACTCTTTAAAGAATGAAAATTTGAACTGTTGTTTCCACCTGCTAGATTAAGGAGTAATGCATTACCCAGTACTTCTGAAGCCTCTATAGGCCCCTCCCTGATCTTATCTACCTTCCTGTCCCTCCAGAGGAATTTCCTGAATTTACACCATTTCTTCGATTTTCTGCATTGTTTTATCTTCTGTGTATAGAGACATATACTTAGCTTTGCATACTTTCTTTTAGTGAACTCCTACTACTGACATTCATCCATGACTTACTCTTCTTGCTCAACATAATAGTTTTTTGGACATATTCATCCCTACTGATATCTGAAACTAGAGTTCATTCATTTTTTCCTGTTGGCAGTTTTCAGCTCTTACCCAGTGGTGTCTTCAACACCCTCGTGTGTCTCTTGGTGCACGTTTCCCTATGTACCTGGTGGTGGAAATACTAGAGTTGATTGCACACCTATCAGAAAGGCCTTAAAATTTTAAAAATAGAAAATGTCAAGGACACTGAAGAAATGGAACTCCTGTACATTACTGGTGGAAATGTAAAATGCTCCAACCACTTGGGAAAACTATTTGCTTACTTCTAGTAAAGTTTAGTGAACACCTACCCGGTAATTCCACTCCTGGGTATTTACCCAAGAGAAATAGAGTAAGTGTCCACAAAAAGACTTACACAGGAAGTTCAGGGCAGTTTTATGCATAACAACTCCAAATCGGAAGCAACTCAAACGTCCAAATGTGGAAAAGAACGGACTACAGACACGTAAGGTATGGACGAGTCTCCATAACATTGCACTGAGCAAAAGAAGCCACATACACAAGAGTTCATAGTATGTGTTTACATGAATTTCAAGAGCAAGTAAATATAATATATGGTGAGAGAACTTGGAAAAGCAGGGGACTGCTGGGTATTGACTGGAAAGGAGCACAAGGGAATTAACTCTCTGAGGTGATCGAAATGCTCTCTGTTTTCAAATGGGGGGCTACACCAATGTACACATAGTTAAAAATTCATCAAGCTTTACATTGAAAGACCTCTGCATTTTATTATGTATGAATTAAACTCCAGTGGAAAAAAACAGATTGTCCCAAGTGGGGGTGAGATTGGGGGCGGGGAATGAGACCCTATACTTAACCTGTTGTCAGGGTTCACCTTAAGCTTTAAATCTGCTTAGAATTACAAGCAGGCTGAACTCACTGGATTTGTTTGTGATTCTAAATATTCAGCCTTTCCGTAAGAAACCATTCATTCCCACCCAAACCTGAGAGAGATTAATCTCTGAAGATGTCCACACAAATGAAGTCATAAAATAAATTAGCCCGGGACAGATGGGGGAACTTTATAGTCTCACAGTCTGTTCCCACACCATGTTTTCTGTGGGAAAGATGGTTTTTAATTTTTCTTTTAAAAAACATAAAACACCAGTGGCATATATTATGTCTGTCTTTATTAACTAATGCCAAATTATCTTGAACTGTTGTTTCCACCAGCTACATTAAGGAGTAATGCAGTATCTACTGCATCTATTGTCCCACTCTACATTTATTGTCCCAAAAGAGGTGTGTGAGTGTTTTTATTTTTTATTTTTATTTTTTTTAAAGATTTTATTTATTTATTTGACAGACAGAGATCACAAGTAGGCAGAGAGGCAGGCAGAGAGGGAGGAGGAAGCAGGCTCCCCGCCGAGCAGAGAGCCAGATGCGGGGTTCGATCCCAGGACCCTGAGATCATGACTGGAGCCAGAGCCGAAGGCAGAGGATTAACCCACTGAACCACCCAGGCGCCCAAGTACTATTACTTTCTTTAAAATTTTCCTATAAAAATCCTAGAAGAAAGCTCAGGTAGTAATGTCTATGACATTGGCCATAGCAACATTTTTCTGTATGTATCTCCTGAGGCAAGGGAAATAAAAGCAAAAATAAACTATTGGGACTACATCAAAATAAAAAACTTCTGCACAACAAAGGACACAGTCAACAAAACTAAAAGGCAGGGGTGCCTGGGTGGCTCAGTGGGTTAAAGCCTCTGCCTTTAGCTCAGGTCATGATCTCAGGGTCCTGGGATTGAGCCCTGCATTGGGCCTCTCTGCTCAGCAGGGAGCCTGCTTCCCCCCACTCCCCAGCCACCCCCTGCCTCTGCCTGCATCTCTGCCTGCTTGTGATCTGTCAAATAAATAAATAAAATCTTAAAAAGAAAACAACAACCAAAAGGCAACCTGCAGAAAAGGAGAAGATATTTGCAAATAACAAATAACAAATAACAATAAAGGGTTAGTATCCAAAATATATAAAAAAAATTATACAAATCAAAACCCAATAAACAAATAATCTGCTTAAAAAATGGGCAGAAGAACTGAACAGTCATTTCTCCAAAGAAGACATCCAGATGGCCAACAGACCCACGAAAAGATGATCGACATCAGTCATCATCAAGGAAATTCAAATCAAAACTACAACAAGCTATCCGTTTACACCTGTAAGAATGGCTACAACCAAAACCACAAGAAACAACAAGTGTTGGTGAGGATGTAGAGAAAAAGGATCCCTCATGCGCTATTGGTGGGAATGCAAACTTGTGCAACCACTGTGGTAAACAGTATGAAGCTTCCTCAAAAAATTAAAATTACAACTACGCTGTGATCCAGCAATCTCACTATGAGGTATTTTCCCAAAGAATATAAAAACACTAATTCAAAGGGATACAAGCACTCTTATGTTTATTGCAGCATTATTGACGATAGCCAAATTATGGAAGCAGCCCAAGTGTCCATTGATAAATGAGTGGTTTAAAAAAGATGTGGTGTATATGTACAATGAAATATTATTTACCCGTAGAAAAGAATGAAATCTTGCCATTTACAATGACATGGATGCAGCTGGAGAGGATAATGCTAAGTGAAATAAGTCAGAGAAGACAAATACCATATGAGCTCATTCATATGTGGGCTTTAAAAAAACAAAATAAAGGAGCAAAGAAAAAAAAGAGAGAGTCAAACCAAAAAAACAGACTGAGCTCTAGAGAACAAACAGATGGTTACCAGAGGGGAGGTGGGTGCGGGGATGGGGAAAATAGGTGATGGGGATTAAGGAGTGGACTTGTCCTGATGAGCATGGGGTGATGTGCAGAACTGTTGAATCAGTATTTTGTACACCTGAAACTAATGTAACACTTTATGTTAACCATACTAGAATTAAAAACTCGTCCGAGAGCCCATTTTAAAATGTAAATCAGGTCACGACACAGCCCTCTTCAAAACCCTGCCCTCAGATGCGTAATAAATCCTAATCCTCTCAAAGCCCTCTGTGGCTGGCCCGCAGCCTTCTGTGCCCTCCTCTCTGCCACCCTCGCCTGCTTCATGAACCTTCTTCTCTGTTGTAACAGGTCAGGCTTGTTACCTCCTCATTCTCTTTGCACTCTTTCACTCTTTTGTTTTCTCTCATGGCTCGCTGTAATTTCCCTTTGTATTTGCACCTAGACCAGAAGCTCTGTGAGGACAGGATTCGAGTGTCCCATCCCACACTGTCCCTCTGGCCCAGCGCTGGCCCATTAAGAATCAGTGGAATGAACAAGTCCCCAGCAGCCAGTTGGCCCCAGAAGACTGGCCTGCTTCCCCTTGTGGGCAGCAAAGTATGTGTCCTCCTTCCAGCTTTTTTTACGGGTGTGTGCATGCATGGGCTTAACGTGAATGATCAGGGCAGCTGCGAGGGGAGAAATCAGAATGAGGCCGTGGGGAACTGGAGGGCACGGGATTCCACTGGAGGAAACAAGATGTGCGAAAGCACTCCACAAGGGGCAGCACTGGGTGACTTCTGGGATTTGGGGTTCATGTTTAGGAGCCTCTGATGTTTCTTAGTCTCAGCAACGATTCCTCCCTGTGTCTCTGCCCTCAGCACATGTTGAGCTGCTCAAGCTTCCGGGAACAGCTTGGCCACGGGGTTCACAAAGCAAGGGCTTTTGCTGGTTACTCCACTTCTTTGCTCTTCCCAAACACACTGACAAAACTAGGGCTTTCCCTCTCCCCCACAAAGCAGCTGGTTACCTCAGATGCCCCCTTCGTTGAGTTAGAATCCCAAGGAGTTACTGACTTCCCTAGTGGGGGAGAGATTTCCTTTGGAGCTTCCTGTGCCAGCGTCTGCCCAGCCCCCACCTTCAGTGGTCTCAGTGGGCTGCCCACCAGAAACCAGGTCTCCATGGAGAAGCTCTTCAGAAAGTCACTGCTTTCTTGAGCCACTTGCCTTGTGGTTGGCTCTCCCCCCACAGGACACAGGACCTGGAAAACCAAGTTCTTTTCCTTAGATGTTGGGTGTAGAAAGGGACAAAGGGAGAATGGGAAGAGACAATGACCTGGCTTCCTATTTACAGACTATCAGCCAAAGGCCATGCCTGGAGTCTGGCCTTCCAAATGGGTGCAGTAAAACATCTGCAGTAAGTGAGACAAATGAGGAAAGCTTCACTCTTGACCCTGGGAACCAGCTCCTGGGTCTCCTTGTCACTCATCTCAGAGCCCTTTAGTAGCTAAAGAACTCACAGGCCTCTTTCTGTGCCATGGCCAGTCATAGGCTTTGGAACCAAGTAGACCTGGACACAGATCTCACCTCTACTCCCAAGACCGTGACCTTAGGCAAGTTGCTTTACTTCTGCAAGTGTTGTTTCTCCACCCAGAATAATGTTCTTACTGGAACATGCTAGTTCTGTTCCCCGATGGCTTTGTGGTTTGGCTTGGCTCCAGAAATTTGAGCTGCCCCGAGTGGAAGGGGCAGCTGAGGTTCTTTTTTTTTTTTTTTTTTAAAGATTTTATTTATTTATTTGACAGACAGAGATCACAAGTAGGCAGAGAGGCAGGCAGAGAGAGAGGAAGAAGCAGGCTCCCCGCAGAGCGGAGAGCCCGATGCGGGACTCGATCCCAGGACCCTGAGATCATGACCCGAGCTGAAGGCAGCGGCTTAACCCACTAAGCCACCCAGGTGCCCCGCAGCTGAGGTTCTTGAACACAGAGTCTGAGATGCCTTCTCTGAAGCTGCTGGCAGCCGCCAGAGGACCCAGGAACAGAGAACCCAGGAAGGGCTGGCTGGAGCTGGGGCTTTCAGCAAGGAGCTGTGAGGCCCTGGGGCCAGATCAGAACTGGGGCTAGCTGGATTTGGAGAAAAGCTGGTGGGGATAGGCGGGCAGCCAGATTTAAGTGATCCCCATGGTGTGGAGCCAGGGCCTCTGCCCTCAGCCTTGTCCCTGACTCTGGCTCAGACTCCCTTACCCACGGCATGGATTCAGACTCCTTTTCTCAGGGCCCATCCCCAAACTGCCAGCCCTTTCTCCCTGCTCTTGCCCACCAGGACAGCGCAAGGCCTCAGACTGTCCATGCCCCCAGGGACCCTGGCATCCATTTCATCCATAAGGTACAGAAGAAGGCAGCTGTCCAGTCGGCCGTTTGGTGGGGACGCTGAGCCCAGCACCTCCCCATCCTGACCCAGTCGGGTTCTCTCCCTGATACCAGGGTCGGAAGGATTGTTAATGTTTCACTGAGCTAACCCAGAAATACCTCATCTAGAGCCCACACCCAGGAGAGGAGGGGGCAGATCCCAGGACAGAGGCCTACCCCTCCTCCACCACCCTGTCTCTTGCTCAGAGGAGTTTGTCGCCAGCACTCGGAGGGTAGAGAGCCCCAGGGTGGGGAGTCATATCTGCAGTCTCCTGTAATCTTCCTCTGGGCCGATTTCTCTTCAGTTTCACCTGAAATTAACCTCACATAGCTGGACTAGGAACATTCTAAACCCGGTTCTTCCAGGGAGTCCCCACGGACTCCAGGGAAATCACTTTACGTCCTTGTTTACCTTCTGGGTAATAAGTGAGAGAGGGAGCTAATCTCTTCATCTGCAGCCAGCAGAGAGCTGTCTGTGGGTCGTGGAGGGGAGAGCCCTTTCTTTTGTCCACCCTTTGGTTAAGTGGGCGTCTCCTCGACTGCTAGCTGTGTCCCCTCTGGGACTTGGGGGCAGGGCTGGGGGGAGAGCCTGTGTGTGTGTGTGCCATTTATCTGCATGCTACTTTTCCTCTCTGCAATTTCAGGGTCATGCTGCGGCAGCCTGGCGCCTGACGAGTGAGGGGGAACCTGCCAGGGGATTACTGCTAGCACGAGCTAACAGCGGGACAGCAGCCCTCAGGGGACTGGGGATGGGCAGAGCAGCCTGCCTGCGAGGCTGGGCCGGCAGCACCGAGGAGGGCTGGGCCCTGGCAAGGAGCTCGGCCCGCGTTCAGCTGACCCAGACGGCGCTGGAAGCAGGTTCCTGCTGAGCTGCAGCTCTTCCCAGGCGCTGGAGCACCTCCCAGCAGGAACAGGAGCTCTGCGAACCACCCTCTAACCACATCTGGGGCTGTGACCATCAGAGGGGCCCAGCACCTCGAATGGGAAGTGGAAGGGCAGAACCTAGTGCAAGGAGGATCTTGGTCTCTACGGCAGAGTTTTCCGACAGCCACAGCGCTTCTTGGGTTTCTTCTCACAGGACTGGGGCCTTGTTCCCTCCTCTGGTGGAGGGATTGGGCCAGGAGGGCCAGCTGCGCTGGGGAGGACTCTCGGATGGAATCCAGGCTGTTTGAAGCCCATGTGCTCTCTGCTGTGATTGGGGTTTTAGGGTTTCCCCACTGCAGGGGACGAGGGGCCGCCTCCGTGTCTGCTCATGAACCACAAGGACCCCGAATGCTCCAGACTGGACCATTTCGAGCCACCAAAGAGGGGGCCCCCCAGAGCTGGCAGCCAGCAACCCCAAGGGACTAGAGGGCTGGGATGGACTGACCTCCCCCTCTTCAGGGCAGCAGGAGAGTCAGAGCCTCTGTGGCCCAGCTAGTGACAGAGAGACCCGATGAAGCCATAAGCCGGCACCCGACTGGCTCAGGGACAGGGGAGCCACTCCTGCCCCACTGTGCTTTCTCCTTACATTGAGGGAGGGTGTGGTAAGGGACCCCTGCCTCTGTCCCCTCCTCAGCACGTGTCCCTATGCCCTTTGCACGTGGTGCCAGAAGAGGCAGGCTCCGCTGTGGCTGGCCCGTCTGTGGGCTGGGGAAGGAGTGGCCACGGTGACACCCGCCCGCCCCCCAGGCTGGTGGTCTAGCCCCCCCGAGGCGCCAAACCATGAAGTGCTCGCTGCGGGTGTGGTTCCTCTCTGTGGCCTTCCTGCTGGTGTTCATCATGTCGCTGCTCTTCACCTACTCCCATCACAGCATGGCCACCTTGCCCTACCTGGACTCAGGGGGCCTGGGCGGGACCCACCGGGTGAAGCTGGTGCCCGGCTATGCTGGCCTGCAGCGCCTCAGCAAGGAGGGGCTCGCTGGCAAGAGCTGTGCCTGCCGCCGTTGCATGGGTGACACTGGCGCCTCTGACTGGTTCGATAGTCACTTCAACAGCAACATTTCCCCCGTGTGGACCCGAGAGAACATGGATCTGCCTCCAGATGTCCAGAGGTGGTGGATGGTGAGAGCTGTGGCACCTCCTGCCTACCCTTTGCTGCCCCATCTCCAGGGATCTGCACCCCTGTTTGGGAGTCACTCTTCCAACCCTGCCCCCCCAGCCCTGGGATTTGGGCTGTCTGTCCTCTGGCCTCCAGAGCCCTGACAAAGTATTAGGTCCACTTGACCAGAGCCATCTACTGGGGTCAGAGATTCTGAAAGGCAGAGCAAGCTGTGACCTGGAAGGAGGGAGAACTGTTTTCTAATGCCTGTAGGGGCCAAGCAGAGATGAGGCCTCCCTAGTAGGCCTGGGAGGGCACACAGAAACAGGCCCCAAGGAGGAAGATGGTGAGAGGTCAAGGCCATGGCAGGGAGAGGGTCTGCTTTTGATAAAGGACACAGCCTATCTCAGCTGCAGCCCCTCTTGCAGAGGTGTGACCCCCCCCCCCACTGCTGCATCTTCTGACCCTTTAAGAGAACCCAGAAGTCCACAGTTTCTTGCTAACTATCCCAATTTGTGAATGTTGGCTTACAATAATTTTAAACACTGTGAGGGCCACTCTTTTGTTTTTTTACAATTACTGGAAGAGACTTTCTTCTGGGCTGGGAATAAGAAAACATTGTCATTTCCTCTGGGTGATAAGGAAGATGAAGGGGAGGGGATGAAGGGACAGTTGTGCCCATGCCTCCCTGCTCTTCTGGATCCTGTCACCTTTCTGTTGCTTTTAATTCCCTTTCATCCCTGTCATCTCTGGAGCACCACTCCCCAGGCTCCACCAGGGCCATCTGGTTGCCACGTGTCAGGTGGAACAGTGTCAGTACTTATCCCAGGGGCCCACAGGCTGCCTGCTTTCCCCAGTGGGGGGCTTGGGAGGCAGCTCATGGCTCCTGGTTTCCCCACCTGGCAGGTGGGTTGAATGGTGACTCCCCATTTTTCTCACATTCAGGGAGGCAGTAAGAATGAGCTCATGTGATCAGGCTTATCAGAACAACTTACAGATCCCACTTCCTGACCCAGACTGCCCAAGTCCCTAAGAATGGGGAGGTCTACAAAGCAAGGGTCACCAGGAACTCCACAGGCCCATCCTGTGACAGCCTGGAGCCCTTGAAGGGTTCTGACTGTTAATCATAGTCACAGCCTTCATTTTGTGGGGAAAATCAGTGTTTAGATAGTGCACAGGGTTTGCCCAAGGTCATAGGTCTCTGTGGTGGCCATCGAGAGCCAAAACAGGATGCTAGGCAGAGGTAGACCCATGGATGGTGGCTGAGATGCCTTCTTCCCTTAGGAATGGCACTCAGAGGTAGTTTAAGCACCAAGCACGTTCCTTGGCCAGGAGGCAGCAGAAGCCACGTCTCTCCTGCTCCCCACAGTCACCCCCTTTTGCTGTGAACTTAGAAATGCTTGTCTCAGAGCTGGGCTTCCCTTCCACATTCAGTTTTGTCCTTGTTCTTAGGAGCCTTTCCTGTGGTCAGAGAAGCAGGCCCACCCCTTCTCTTTCATTTATTCTGTCCCCTGAGCACCTACTGCTCAGTCATAACCCCCGTGTATGGCTCATACCACAGAGCATTTTCTTTTAAGAGAGGGAGGAGAGAGGGGCAGAAGGAGAGAGAGAAACTTAAGTAGACTCTACGCCCAGTGCAGAGCCCAATGTTGGGCTCAGTCTCATAACCCTGAGATCATGACCTGAGCGGAAACCAAGAGCCAGATTCTTAACTGACTAAGCCCCCCATGAGTCCCCTATAGAGCATATTCCTTGGTTTCTACCTTACTGATTTGTGGCCTGTGGGACAAGTCCAGCATGTTCATTAAAAAAAAAAAAAAAAAAATAGGGGCACCTGGGTGGCTCAGTGGGTTAAAGCCTCTGCCTTCAGCTCAGGTCATGGTCCCAGGGTGCTGGGATCGAGCCCTTCATCGGGCTCTCTGCTCCGCGGGAAGCCTGCTTCCCCCTCTCTCTCTCTGCCTGCCTCTCTGCCTGCTTGTGATCTCTGTCTGCCAAATAAATAAGTAAAATCTTTAAAAAAAAATTGTAAAGATTTTATTTATTTATTTATTTAGAGAGTGCATGAGAGCAGGGGGAGGGGAAGAGGGAGAAAAAGAAAGATAATCTGGGGTAGACTCTGCATGTAGTGCAGAATCTGACATGGGGCTCGATCCCAGGACCCTGAGATCATGACCTGAGCTGAAATCAAATCGGCCGCTCAACCAACTCAGTCACCCAGGTTCCCCTTTTTTGCTCAATATTTTAAAAATATTTGCATTCATTGCCAACGTTTAGGAATTAGGATATTTCACATGAAATGTATATTTTCAGCTTCTCAAAAAACTGGAAAATTTGGTCTTTTTGGGCTCACAATACCACATGGCAACAGTTGGCTGATGTCACTCGTTTTTGCTGGGGCCTCCTGTTTGCCATAGGCCCATCTGATGCTTCCCTCTGAGCTTTGCTTGCCTGGCGTGTAGGCATCTGAGGGCTGCCCCAGCTTCATGTCATGGTCTTTCATGGTCACTGGTGGTGGGAAGCTCAGGGAACCAGTTTCATTCCAGCCATCCTGACTTGGAAGGAATTTTTGTACGTCACTGCCTTCCCTCCTCCTCCTCCCCAGCGCTGGGGAGGGGGGTGGGTACCTGCCTTTCTTGGGTGGATATTGTCTCATATGCAGCTTTTGTGACCCTGAGCCCTCCGGCTGAGTCCCAGGGGCGCTCTCTGTAGGCTGGTTCGGAATGAGTCCCCAAACTTGACAGGGTTTTTCACGTTAACCGCACCTCGGAATGACTCTCAGGTGACTTGTAGCTTCCCTGAGAGGACAGCAAAGCAGGGGCATCTGCAGGCATGACAAGCCCAGGAAGTTTCTCTGCTTTGCAGTACCCCTTGACCCCCCCAAACCCCCTCCAGTGCATTAGATCGCTCCTGATGAGCAGGGTACCAGTCTGAGAAAGGGACACTGCTAGTGTGGAGAAGGGGAACATCCTCAATGCTGAGACGATTTCGCTCCCTGACTGAGACTGGAAAGTGAGGGCAGGCAGGTGGGCAGGAATCCCTCCCTGCTCGCATAATCCCCTCACCTTCCTTCTCCCCTTGTGTTGACAGATGCTGCAGCCCCAATTCAAGTCACACAACACCAATGAGGTGCTGGAGAAGCTGTTCCAGATAGTACCAGGCGAGAACCCATACCGTTTCCGGGACCCCCACCAGTGCCGGCGCTGCGCCGTCGTGGGGAACTCGGGTAACCTGCGGGGCTCTGGCTATGGTCCAGATGTGGATGGGCACAACTTCATCATGAGGTGAGCCCCGGGGCGCCCAAGGGTAGGCCCAGAACCGGCCTCCAGAAGGAGGGACTGGCTTCCTTAGCCTTGTCTGCAGTGGAGGAGTCACCCGCTGCTGTGAGTCTCTGATGCCAGGTCTCTCTCTTGTTCGTTGGGTAGATGGGGAGGCAGAATCCCCATCGTATACTTTGCTCGAGGCCAGCACTCAGTTTCTAGCTCTGAACTCCTCCTGAAAGAGCTGAGAGTAGAGTCCTGGCTGTTTTCTGGTGAAAACTCCCACCAGAGTTCTAGCCCGATCCCCTCAGTGCTGGGCCAAAAGTGATGGCCTACACTGGAGTCTTGATTAATAGCCACAGATGATTCCTTCTGGCAGACTCATGGAAGACAGAGGTCCTGGGCAGGAAGAGGAACTGCTCAGTGCTTGCTCTGGGCTGCTATCCCTCACCTTTATTTCATAAGGTTTAGATTATTTAATGGACATCTGTGCCCAGCCTTGAGGAAAGGAGAGGGGTTGGGAGGGCGTTCATTTCAAAGACACAGAGCTATGAGTCTGGAGGTGAACAGCGACTAGATGGTGGACTTGTTTTTTGTTTTGTTTTGTTTTATTTTGCTTTTTAAATATTTTTTAAAATTTATTTCACGCACAGAGAGAGATCACAAGTAGGCAGAGAGGCAAGCAGAGAGAGAGAGGAGGAAGCAGGCTCCCTGCTGAGCAGAGAGCCCGATGGAGGGCTCGATCCCAGGACCCTGAGATCATGACATGAGCCAAAGGCAGAGGCTTCAACCCACTGAGCCACCCAGGCGCCCCTGTTTTGTTTTAAATAGGCTCCATGCCTAGTGTGGAGCCCAACACGGAGCTTGAACTCATGACCCTGAGGTTAAGACTTGAGCTGAGATCAAGAGTCGAACACTTAACTGACTGAACCACCCAGGTGCCCCTAGATGGTAGACTTGTAACTTGAACATGGGCTGCTCATTCTGCTCCTGAACTTGTGTTTTCTGACTTCCTCCCTGACTTGGGTACAGGAAATGCCACAGTGGGGGTCTTTCCATCCCACTCCTTGGTGGAAGAAGCGCCTTAAGAGTGAAGATGCTGAAAATGCCCAGTTTTCACAAAGCATCTCTTAGGATTAGCTGTTGCAGAAAGACCAGGTTCCCCAGGAGGCAGAAGGAAGGGCTTTGTCTTAGAAACTGTTGCTGTTACCATAGCAACACCAAGGCAGCAGTATGTCTCTGAGGTTTTCACTGTTCCTTGCTAAACGAGAAACCTTTCTCGTGTTGAGAATGGTGGGGGGTGGGGGAGAAGAGGGATGCTAGGCCTCATCCAGGAGCCCAGAGGCACCTGAGATTCTCTCCATCCTCCAGCTGCTGGCTCTCCCAGCGTGAGGGAGGCAAGCTGGTTGCTGGAGAGGGAGTTCTCTCCACCCAGACAGAGAGTGGGGAATGAGACGTCCACACTCCCCTGCAGCCTTGGGACCCTTGGAAAGCCCAGGGAAATGCTGTTGAGTGCCTGAAATGCCTGCTGCCCCTGCCTTCCCGCCTGTACCAAGTGGGTGCTTTCACTGTGCATGTTGGTGATGGCTGGGAGGCTCCAGGGTCCATGGAAGCTGCCAGAAAGGCTTGGCTCCTATGACACCTGGCTGGTACCCGATCAGGCCAGGCTGCCAAGAGGAATTTACAGAGGTTCCCTTACCTGGACCAGGTTCGGAGATGTGCGTTTTGGACTGGACCCCAAAATTGCTTTGTGGAAGGGCTGACCCAGAGTGAATTGGCTTTTTGCTAGGTGGTAGTGGAGTTGACTCTTTGCTTATAGGCATGTGTTGGTTTTGGAACCCATGGGGAAGCCTCCCTGCTCCACGGAAGCAGGACCAACGTAAGACCCCACTGAGCTAGATGACAGTGAGATGATGGCTCTACCCATACTTCCCTACGCCACTCCCCAGCTGCCTCCTCCTCTTCTGTGTCTTCTGAGCCCTGCTGGTGACTCCAAATGGAGTTGAGCTGGTCCTGCTCAGCCAACCAGCAGATAGATCCACAACTCCTAAAACAAGCACTGGGCAGATTGTAGGCTCACCAGAAGTACGTGAATGAATGAAAGAGACAAGGCAAGCAGATACCAGACCCTAAGGACGAATCCACATCCGCCTTTCCTATGCTGCTTTCCTCAGGTGCTTCTTTGGCGGGTGGAGGGAACCAGGAACAGACAGTCTCCTAGAATGCTATTCCCCTGAGTCACGGAGATGTAGTTCATCCTCCATCCTGCTCGGGCCCCTTTCCAGGGCTTGGCTTCTCCAGAATGAATCAGAGCCTCGACACAAAATCCTGTCTTCAAAAGCATGCCCTGCGCCTACCTTCTACCTTGGAGGCTCTGAAACATCTTTTTTTTTTTTAATTTTTATTTATTTATTTGACAGACAGAGATCACAAGTAGTCAGAGAGGCAGGCAGAGAGAGAGGGAAGCAGGCTCCCCGCAGAGCAGAGAACTCGATGTGGGGCTCGATCCCAGGACCCTGAGATCATGACCTGAGCCGAAGGCAGAGGCTTAACCCACTGAGCCACCCAGGCGCCCCCTGAAACATCTTTTTGGACCTGTTTCTCCATTCATTCCCAGACTTCTGAAAGCTGGTGCCTGCCCAGCAAATGGAAGGGACCAAGGGAGCTGGAGGCAGTGATGCTGCCTGACAGGTCTAAGACAGGACTTTGTCAAAACTGAGGCTGCAGATGCAGTGGGAAAGGCAGATGGGGGGCCGGTGGGTGTCTTCAGAGGCCAGCCTGGGCACTTGCAGCCCTTTGATCTGTGGGACCAATTTGGCCTCTGCACTTCACGTGAGGTGAGGTTTGTTTCTGAGGTACTCACCAGAGTGAACTTTGACCCCAGCTCCTAACCAGTCCAGGCCCAGCCAACTTGAGTGTCACCCACCCAAGTCTTCTGCCTCCTGCTACCCCCTTACATATCCCAGGCAGCTGAGAAACATCATCCCTGTTAAGGCTTTCTCTCCAAACTGCTCTGTTCCTTACAGACCCCAGAGCTGATGTGGCAGAAGACAAAGCCAGACTGTAGCTATGGTGACCACAGGACATACTAGTGCTGTGTGCAGAGCTATACAAGCCCCAGCCAATGGTTACTAATACATGGGAAAGATACTTCTAGGCTCTTCCAACAGACAATATCTCTGAACTCTAAAGACCAGAACAGAGGGGCACCAAGACAGGCGGCACTGCAGCAGTTAACCTAAAGAAATAGAAGCCATAATACAGTCCTGCAGAGAAGATTCTAGGCTTCTGCTTGAACCAGACTAGAACAGAAGTGGCCAAGAACAAAGACTCACCCTCTAGTTCCTAATCAGGCCACTCTTAGGCTTTATGGCTTCCCAGCCCCAGAGAGTCTCTAGTCCCTGAAGGGAAGGGAAGCAGAGAGGAGGTACAGCAATGTGACCAGCGGTGGGGCGGGGGGGCATTCTGGACATGCTTGCACTGCATCGTGCCATCAGTGGGAGATGGGCAGGAGGAAGGCATTGTGGGAGCCCCAGTGTCACAGGAGGTCTTTTTTTTTTTTTTTTTAAAGATTTTATTTATTCATTTCATAGACAGAGATCACAAGTAGGCAGAGAGGCAGGCAGAGAGAGAGAGAGGGAAGCAGGCTATCCGCCGAGCAGAGAGCCTGATGTGGGGCTTGATCCCAGGACCCCGGGGATCACGACCCGAGCCGAAGGCAGAGGCCTCAACCCACTGAGCCACCCAGGCGCCCCAATCACCGGAGGTCTTTACCCAGCCCAGCTAGTGGTGCCAGCCACTGTAAGGACATGTTTTATGGATAGGGCATAAAAAGCAGGGAAAACACCTGGAGACTTGATTCCCTCTCTCCCAGGTCCCTTTGTTGCCATTGGAAGGCAAGGCTGTGGCCATCTCCCTGGGTAGTCATGATTCTGCACGGTGGTCCACGCGAGACAGGAATGTTCTCATAAATGGTCACAGCAGAAAAGAGGGAGCTCTTTGCTCTGCAAAAGAGGGAGCTTTGATTTTATTGATCCTGTGTTTTGCACTGTTTGGAAGAAAGTAGAAGCCTTCTTGGCTTGTTATACCCAGGAGGGTGGCGAGCCTGCTCTGGGTTTCTGAGTCCTTCCATAGCAGCACGGGAGAGACAGAGCCACACTGCACATCACCAGGGGACAGCCGAGGTGGGTGCTGTCAGAACTCCGGCATCCCCTTTGGCCTTGGAACAAAAAGACAGATAAGAAGGTGAAGTACAAGGATAGAGGGCGTGGGCCTGGCGCTGTAGAGACTGTCATCCAGCCCCGGGACTGAGGGAACACTGCAACTTCTTACCGTGCTTCTACTGTCTTCTAGGAAAGAGGACAGAACAGCCAGGGAAGGTTGAAGCTGTAGAAGGCTGTTCTTTTCTTTAAAAAAAAAAAAAAAAAAAAGGCACAAGAGTAATATGTGTTATTAATGGAGGGGGCGGACCCAGAAATGTATACCCTGAAAGATGAATTATCCCTCCTCATCCCATTTCCCAAGAGTAACCTTTGTTACCAGTTTTAGTACTCTTCCAGATTTTGTTACATTTGTATATAAAAAATTCATACCACACTATTTAGTTTTAAGTTTTCCTTTTGTGTATTGTTAATTCCCTCCCTCCTGCAGCACAGAGCAGTATTCAGAAGATACACATTAAAAGGAAAGAAAGGGGATGGACACCTCACACCACGTGGTTTTTTCGCTGGACTTATTTCTTACCAGCACACGTAGATCCGCTCCACTCATTCTCATGGCTCTGTGGTATTTCGTATATGAGTGTGCCACAACGTACTGACTGGTCTTTATTGTTAAATTCTCCTTTTCACAACTCTAAAATTTAATACAGTGAATATCTTTGTACACATGTCTTTGCAGACTTAGGCCACCATTTCTGTAGGATATGTAGAGATGGAACTGCTGGGTCACAGTGTACACCCATTTACATTTTCGATGGCTAGTACCAAATCATCTTCTAAAAATCTTGCACCGGTTTCCATGGCGGCTTCTTCTCATGTTACCCTCTTGTCCCTGCAGGATGAATCAGGCGCCAACCGTGGGCTTTGAGCAGGATGTTGGCAGCCGAACCACCCACCATTTCATGTACCCCGAGAGTGCCAAGAACCTGCCCGCCAACGTCAGCTTTGTGTTGGTGCCCTTCAAAGCCCTGGACCTCCTGTGGATTGCCAGCGCTTTGTCCACGGGGCAGATCCGATTGTAAGTCACTCTGCGGACTGGGAGTGGAATAGGGGAGACAGGAGCATTTTGAGAGGACTCTTCCCAGGGATTGGCTCTGAGAATTCTTTTAACTGAATATTTTGACCAAGAGGGGCTGGTGAAGAGGGAAGCCATCCCTGTTCGGTGTCACTTCCTGCATAGTCACAGCGGGCATACTGGTAGTAGAAAGGCGAGGAAAGGTTTTGGTCTCCTTTCCAGGAAGTGGCTCCTGACTTTGGGAACTCTGCCATCTGAGAGTTTTCTGTAGAGGCAGTTGCTGGGAACCTCGGGAAATTCAATTCACCAACTTCCTTTCTTCCTTCCTTCCTTTCTTCCTTTCTCTCTTTTCTAAGATTTTATTTTTTTATTTGTCAGAGAGATAGAGAGAACACAAGCCAGGGGAGTAGCAGGCAGAGGGAGAAGGAGGCTCCCTGCCAAGCAGGGAGCCTGATGCAGGACTTGATCCCAGGACCCTGGGATCATGACCTAAGTCGAAGGCAGACACTTAACTGAGGCACCCAGGGCCCCTCCCCCCCTTTTTCAAAAATTGAAGTATAATTGACATATATGTTACATTAGTTTCATCACCAAGTTTTTTTTTTTTTAAGATTTTATTTATTTATTTGACAGAGAGCACAAGTAGGCAGAGAGGCAGGCAGAGAGAGAGGAGGAGGCAGGCTCCCCACTGAGCAGAGAGCCCGATGCGGGCCTTGATCCCAGGACCCTGAGACCATGACCTGAGCCGAAGGCAGAGGCTTTAACCCACCGAGCCATCCAGGCGCCCCACCAAGGATTTTTTTAAACAGCTTTATTGAGATAAAATTCACATGCCATGGGGCGCCTGGGTGGCTCAGTGTGCTAAGCCTCTGCCTTCAGCTCAGGTCATGATCCCAGGGTCATAGGATTGAGCCCCACATTGGGCTCTCTGCTCAGCGGGAGCCTGCTTCCCCCTCTCTCTCTGCCTGCCTCTCTGCCTACTTGTGATCTCTCTCTCTCTCTGTCAAATAAATAAATAAAATCTTTTAAAAAAATTCACATGCCATACAGTTCGCATATTTAAAGTATACAAGTCAGTGGCTTTTACTAAATATAGTGTTGTATAACCATCAGAATTTATTTTAGAACTCTTTCATCTTCTTCTTCTTTTTTTTTTTAATATTTTATTTATTTATTTAACAGACAGAGATCACAAGTAGGCAGAGAGGCAGGCAGAGAGAGAGAGGCAGAAGCAGGCTCCCTGCAGAGTAGGGAGCCTGATGCGGGCCTCGATCCCGGGACCCTGGGATCATGACCTGAGCTGAAGGCAGAGGCTTAACCCACTGAGCCACCCAGGTGCCTCCTCTTTCATCTTCTTAAAAAAGAAGATTAAAGATCTAAAGATACCTCTGTATCCCTTAGCTATCACCCTTACTCTCTCCATCCCTACCCTCAAGGCGTAGGCAATAGCCAATAACCTACTATCACCGTGTTTGTGTGTGTGTGTATGTGTGTGTGTGTGTGTGTGTGTGAAGATGTATATAACATGGGGCACTTGGCTGCCTCAGTTGGTGGAGCATGTGACTCTTGATCTTGGGGTCATGAGTTCAAGTCCCATGTTAGGTGTAGCAATTACTTAAAAAGCAAAAATAAGTAAAAATTAGCTTTCTCAGGTCACTGACCACATCCTCCACCAAAAATATAAATAAGCCAAAAAACTGTATATAACATAAAATGTATTTTAACCACACAGTCCAGTAGCATTAAGTACATTTTCTTTGTTGTGCAAACATCACCTTATCTGTCTTCAGAACTTCTTGAGAATTTCAAATGGAAATTATACCTATTAAATCATAATTCCCCATTTCCTCCACTCTCTAAGCCCCTGATAACCACTAGTCTTTCTGTGTCTATGATTTGACTGTTGTAAGTACTTCATGTAAGTGGAATGATTGTGTTTCTCCTTTTGTGTCTGGTTTATTTCACTTAGCATAATATTTTCAGGGTTTATCCATGTTGTAGCATGTAGAGGATTTCATTCCTTTTAAAAGCTGGATATATTCCATTATGTGGATATAGCATATTTTATTTATCCATTCACCCATCAATGGACAATTAGGCTGTTTCTACCTTTTGCCTGCTATCACATTTTTAAAATCTTTTTTAAAAAAGATTTATTTATTAGAGAGAGCACAAGTGGGAGGAGCAGAGGGAGAGGGAGAGGGAGAAACTCAAGCAGGGTCTGAGCTGAATGAGAGCCTGACACAGGTATTGATCTCACAACCCTGAGATCACAACCTGTTCTGAAACCGACAGTCAGACACTTAATTAACTGTGCCATCCAGGTGGCCCTGCCACCACATTTTTTAAAAAAAGATTTTATTTATTTGAGGGGTGCCTCAGTGGCTCAGTGGGTTAAAGCCTCTGCCTTCGGCTCAGGTCATGATCTCAGGGTCCTGGGATCAAGCCCCGCATCAGGCTCTCTGTTCAGCAGGGAGCCTGCTTCCTGTCCCCGCACCCTGCCTGCCTCTCTGCATACTGTGATCTCTGCCAAATAAATAAAATCTTAAAAATTTATTTATTTATTTATTTATTTATTTTATTTATTTATTTGAGACAAAGGGAGGATGAGCAGAGAGGTGGGGGGGTGGGGGGTTAGGGAGGGACAAGCAGACTCCCTGCTGAGCACAGAGCCTGACCCGAGGCTGGATCATTGGACCCTGAGATCATGACCGGAGCCAAGGTCAGACACTCAACCAACTGAGCCACCCAGGCACCCCACCACATATTTTTTAAACACAGAAATAGAAGTTACCATTTCTTAGACATTATCTTATGTTTGGGAGACATAAGGGCTAAAATAAGTGCCATTGAATTTAAGTCCCATAATAGTTAGAAAAGGAGTATAGATTATAGGTGCCATGGCTTACTAATTGGAAAGGAGGGATTTGTGCCAAATGTGAGGATAGTAGCGCGAGGGTCATCATGGTCACAAGTAAGACAGGGACGCAGTGGGCATAAAATGATTGGCTAAATCAAGTGGGGGAGTTCGCAACTGAGTGTTGTGGAAGGAAAAGTTGCGGCTGGATATTGGAAGACCCCAGTGTTTGTCTAAAACATCCTCATTTTCTCCTGAAGGACATGAGTAGCTTCTGAAGGTTTCTGAGCAAGGTACTGCAGAGATGTGCTATGGGAAGCAGTCTGGAGGCAGGGATCTTTTGTAAGGTTGTCACCACTCAAGCCTGGGAGGATAGAAAGGCATCTCTGAGCCTTTCTAGATCCCAGGGACCATCTAAATGTTATCTTTCTCTCTGCTTGAAGCACCTATGCGCCAGTGAAGTCCTTCCTTCGAGTGGACAAAGAAAAGGTAAGCTCCCTCCTCCTCCCCCTTCTTCATGCCCATCTCATTGGAAACAGTGCAGACTTGACTCTTGGTATGCCCGGTCTGGTAGCTCAGGTATATCCCCAGTGCCCTTCCAGAACCTTCAGAGTACCCCCCCCCAACCTGCTGGTATGCCTGACCCCCTCAGAGGCCATAGGAACCAGGGAACATGGACAAACAGGAGGAACTGGCAGAAGCTGCTCAGAGCCTGACCTGAGTCTTCAGGCCCCCAAAGCCTCTCATGTATCTGTTCCCTTTTCTCCTCCCAGGTTCAGATCTATAACCCAGCCTTCTTCAAGTACATCCATGACCGGTGGACAGAGCATCACGGGCGGTACCCTTCCACAGGGATGCTGGTGCTCTTCTTTGCCCTGCATGTGTGTGATGAGGTGGGTAGCCCAGTGTTAGGGGTAAAATAGGGATACCCGTGGAGCAGAGGGGGTCAGTCCTTCTTACTAAGTGGTAAGAGCAAGGGAAATGCGTTTTTGTAGGCAGAAACCAAGTGGCTCTGATTTTCCCCATTTCTAGGCTGTAAAGTATACATCTTCTTTTCCCAGAGTCACTATGTCCATGATTTTACCAAACCTTAAATCATTTCAGTGGAAAGTTAAATTTATTTAAAAAGGAAATAGACTCCTACCACCATAATTGGTTATTACTTGCCATAAAGAAAACAAATAATCAGAAATATAAATAGAAAGGAAACAATGTAGTTAAGTTCCAGCGGATGGTCTGCCATAGCTGTGGGCGCCAGGCCTGCCCTGTGTTAACCCTGGAGGCCAGTCGTTCAAGGGGCCGCTTCTCACTAGCACTGGCTGCTGTGCCATGCTCCGCGGTGCGCAGGCCCAGCACACCCACTTCTGCCAGTAAATGAATGTGTGGTACTGGAACACTGAAAAGTACTCCAAAAGTACCCCAAAACCAAAATCAGAAGGTATGGTAGCAAGCTTGGAGAGCTTTCCTAGCCCTAGACTGAGGGTCCTGGTGCAGGGAGCCGGGCGGAAGAACCGAAAGGGAGCAGCCGTCTTCCTGGGGCGGTGTCCTCAGCTCCAGGCCCGGCTGTTCGGTCCTCCTCCCGGTGCCTCCCGCGCTCTGCTAACCGGCCGCGGTTGTGTCGCCGCGGCCCATCAACGACCCGAGGCTCTCCCGGTCCCCGACGCGGGGTGACGTGCGCTGCCCTCCCCTGCAGGTGAACGTGTACGGGTTCGGGGCCGACAGCCGGGGCAACTGGCACCACTACTGGGAGAATAACCGGTACGCGGGGGAGTTCCGGAAGACGGGAGTGCACGACGCCGACTTCGAGGCCCACATCATCGACATGCTGGCCAAGGCCAGCAAGATCGAGGTCTACCGAGGCAACTGAGCCCGGCCTCACCCTGACCCTTTCGGCCAGCCGCGACGCGGCGGCGCGCGGTCCCGGCCGGGACTCTGGGCCAGCCCGAGGGCGGCGGCCTCGGCAAGAGCGCGGCGCCCCTTTGGGCATCTCCAGGCTGGGGGCGACGCGGCCGCGGTCCGGACCAATCATGCTGCAAGTCCGGCAAGGGCCGGCTGTCCCCTGCCAATCAGGAGACTCTGGGGGCTGGCCCGGGCCTGGCACCCAATCAGCGCTGCAGTCGGAGCGGAGACTCTCCCAACCAATCATGCGACTCAAGGAGAACTTCCGGCGCTGGGCCCGTCTCTTCCAATCAATGGCCTTCGGAGGCGGGCCGGCGGCCGCTGAATCCCCACTTCCTTATGCTTTGGGTAGGATTTTATTTCATGCTTTTTAAAGGAGTAGTGTGGTTGGTTTGGCCTCAGCCAAGTTCTTTCCTCAGGCTCTGCAGGAAGACTGTTGCCTGTCGGCCTTACTCGGCCGGGGACAGCAGCTGCTGGGCTTCCCTTTGCCGGGCGTCCCTCGTAACCTCGGGGTGCGCCGACGGGCGTTGGCCGTTCTTCTGGTGGTCTAGGGGAGATCAGGTGGTTTCCAGGGAGCGCGCTTTCATCCCAGGGAAAACGCTAGAGCCCTCTCAAACCGCTTCAGGCCTCAGAGAATTTGGGACCCCGTATTTCCTTTACCTGTCAGGCTCACATGGGTGAGTGTAAACCCACCAAAGAAATGCAGTGACGTGTGGGTCCTCTCATCCTCCCTTCTCCTCATCCCCACCTTTGGCCACCCTATGGAATGGCCTTTCTGACCAAGGCATTGAACATCTCACCAGAATACTAAAACTGTATTCACCTCTTGCTAGGGGGCGGAATTTGCCTAGGGCCTAACTCTGGAACACTGGTGTAAGGAACAGGGCAGGGGACAAGGAAGCCCCGTCACTTCAGATGTAAGGTGCTTCTCACTCTCGTGTACTCTCGGCCCCTTACTGTTCACCCACAACTTTTTTAGTGTCTCTCCCTTGGCCCTGGGCCTCCTCACCAGCCTACTTGTCCTGGAAAAGAAATCAAAACTTGCCCTGGGATTGGGGGGGGCACTGCTGCTTCTCCACCCCCTACCCTCCACTCACTCGTCTTTGGCCGGCTCTAGGGATTGGAAGCAACACGTAGGAAAGAAGGCTGGAGTTGGGGAGCCCAGCTGCCTGGTGCATGCACCTTTTTTCTTCACCCATCACCCCAAAGAGGAGTAGGAAACCTCTTGCTTGGGGGTGAAATTTGCTTTGGTCTCCTAATTTAATTAACTTGAGGTTACTAGGGATGGCTGACCAACAAAGATTCTTTTAAAATTTTAAGCTGGCCATGCAAATAGTTGGGATTCTAGCTGGGGAGGAGTAGACTTGCCCGCCTGCATGCCTCCTCTCTTCCCCATGTGTTCCCTTCCCCATGCTCACTTCCTGCCTCCTCGCTCTAACCCATTTTCCATTTCCAGCTCTAGAAGGGCAGAGATGCTAACAAGGGTTACACCTGGAAGCTACTTGCATGACTGAACCCAGCTTAACTCCCAGAGGAAGCTGCTGATGGTATTCTCACCCTTTGAGGTTGGGGAAGTTTCTCAGAGGAGGGGAAAGGGCTTCTGTGAAGCTTCCAAACCACTAATAGGATCCCCCTTCCCAACAGTGAGGAACACAAATACCACCCTTTATCTTAGTGAGCTGATACCGCCAAGCAGCCTCCTAGCCGTTGGTGTAGTTCCTGCAGCTGGCTGGGGAACAGTAATGCAGAGGAGTATTTTAGAGGAGGATTGGGGCAGGGCAGTGGGCACCCCTAAAGTTAATATATTGAGAACTTAGCTTGAGTCTGTTCCTTCCCAATTGCAGAAGTACAAGGAGTAAAGGGTGAGGGTGGATTTGGGGGGCCTATAGCAGAATGCGTCTTTCAGCCCCCCCCCCCATTTTAGAGAGTCAAGGCACCAGCCATTCTTGCCAGTCTCATCTCAGTGCTTCCTGGAGAGGCTGTTCGGAGTGTTTAGAAGATGAAAAAAACAATGCAATTATGCCAAACAGTATTGAGCAGAATAATTTATTTCCTTTTGTTCCTTTTTCTTCTTGTTTTGTTTTGTTTAAACATTAATAAATCCCCTTTCTGGAAGAGGTAGGTCCCAGCATCCAGCCCAGATCTCCTTTTCTGCAATAGTTACTTAAACAAATGTTTTTTTGTTTGTTTGTTTGTTTTTTAATTTTCTTCCCTTTCTCTCTCTTTCTGAATTAAAAAGAACAAAAAAACCATATAGTCATTTGTCTATTCTGAAATGGGTCCGATTGTGGAAAGAAGGCCTCTCTGTCACAGGGGAGCTGTGACTGCGTAATGACTAAGAACATCGAGTGGAACGTAGGAAGGAGGAAAAGAATGACTCCTGTTGGGTCCGTAATCAAAGGAACGAGACTGATACAAAGCAAAGGTCGAGTAAAGCTTTATTTTGCGCCAAACATTGAGAATTAAACCGACTGTCCTGGGCCACCTCTTACAGAGAGGGCGACCCCTCCCTGCCTTACAGACTGACTTTTATAGAGCAAAGGCCATGTGATTGAGCCTGGCCACACACGGGTGGCCAGTGAGATTGCAACACACAGAGAAAGCTGCACAGTCCTGCTAGGTCACACAGGTGGCCAGTTGAATTACAATTCACCCCATAGTAGCTATTTGAACTAGCCTATCACCTTGGTTAGAATTGGTGCCCAAAAGGTGGGGCCCATACTCCTTGGTAGCTAGGGAGACAGTATGCGCGCCCCACTGATTGGATGTCTCCACCTGGCCCAACTCATCCCTGCATTTGGGCTGTTATCTCCACCTGACCTGACCTGCCCTTGTATTTGGGCTCTGTTATCAGGGACTGGTCGACCACATTTTACTGGTTTCCGGGACTTGCTTTTAAGTAAGTCCCCTGGGGGGGGCGGGGCAGGGTCAGTTTTAAGTTTTACTGCATAAACAACAAAATGGCTATTCAACCAGGTGGAGCCGCTCTGGCTGAATAGGCCCTTACAGCTCCCAGACACCCACCCCTTGTACACGAGGCCTCCCAACCCCGGACTACCACAGATGCTCTGTGAAACGGTGGTTCTCCACCACTGTCTTTTGGGGCACCTGAGTGGATCAGCAGGAGCCGCATAGCATGCACACCCAACAGGCACCAGGATGGGACTTTTCCACCTACATTTCCAGGCTTTGTAGATGCTGTATGTGTGGGTTGGCAGGAAATCAGCAGAACAGTAGGAGCAGGTGCCACAGGCATCTGAGGCACCTCCTCGTACCATTTTCTTGGACCATCTGGATCCCTTCAGCCTACTTCCATCAGGCAATGGAATGCCACTGAATGTCCAGTTTTATAGTTCAGTGGATCAAATAATATGGATCTCTCAATGGATAGCTTAGGGTCTAAAGTCACTTGGTATCCTGTAATTCCATTTGTGCCAATGCCCAAAAGCAAGCCAGGAGTTGCTTTTCAGATGGAGAATACTTTTTGGTGAAGGAGGGTATTGGTCTTTTTCTAAAACCCTAGAACTTGGGACTGTAATTCTCTTATTGGGAGTTTTTGGAGACTCCATACATCTCTGTCTACTGCAGATGCTCTATTAGCATTTGGTTGGCTGAGTCCTAAAGGCCTGGTGGCAGGACAGTGCACAGGTAGCCTGGACTGCTGAGAACCATTTCTTGTCTGGGTCCCACTCAGCTGCCTGATAGGTCGCTGAAATTGGTTGGAGCAGCACTCCCAAATATCGTACCTGTTGCCTCCAGAATCAAGAGTCCCACCAAATTGTGTATCTTTTCTTTTTCTTTTCTTTCTTTTTTTTCATGTTGGCCAAAGACTATGTTGCTTTGATCCCATAAAGATACCACACCTGGAACCACAGGTTAGCAGTACCATTTGATTGCATTTGCAATAAACTACTGTCAATTTCTAAGACTCAAGATGGTGAGTAAATGGGATGAGGAAGAAATCACCCACCCATGTATAACTCAAGTTTGATGGCAGCACCAATCTATAGATCCTGCCAGAGTGATACTGATTTTTTTTTTTTTTTTTGACTTTTGACTTGCTATCTTGGAGAGAGTCCCAGGGACTTATGTTTGGCCCATCCTTCTTAATCACCCTCACTCTATGGGTCAGGTTACCAATATGGGGACTCTGCCAGGTAGTAAATGTCTCTCTTTTGGGACTGAGGAAATTATAGGCATAACTAATATTTTTGCACTTAGCAGACAGGTTTTTTGTTTGTTTGTTTGTTTTCAAAGTGAAGGTTGTGGCGACCCTGTGGTGAACAAGTCGGTCCATGCCATTTTTCCAACAGTATTTTCTCATTTTGTATCTCTATGTCACATTTTGGCAATTCTCACAATATTTCAAACCTTTTCATTATTATATTTGGTGTAGCAATCAGTGATCAATGATTACTGCTTGCTGAAACCCCAGAAGATGGTTAGCATTTTTTAGCAATAAAGTATTTTTAATTAAGGTATATACATTTTTATACATACTATTGCACACTTAATGAACCATAGTGTAGTGTAAACATAACATACACTAGGAAACCACAAAATTCTTTAGATTTGCTTTATTGTGCTATTCACTTTATTGCTGTGGTCTGGAGCCCGACCTGCAATATCTCAGAGGTTTGTCTGTACCCTCTTTTTTTTTCCTTTTTTTTTTTAAAGATTTAATTTATTTATTTGACAGAGACATAGCAAGAGAGAGAACACAACCGGGGGAGTGGGAGAGGGAGAAGCAGGCTTTCTGCTGAGCAGGCAGCCTGATGCAAGTCTCAATCCCAGGATTTGGGATTATGACCTGAGCCAAAGGCAGATGCTTAACAACTGAGCCACCCAGGCACCCCATTTTTTTATTTTTTAAGGTAGGCTCCACGCCTAAGATGGAGCCCAATGTCGGGCTTGAACTCATGACCAGGAGCTCAAAATCTGAGCTGAGATCAAGGGTCAGATGCTTAACCAACTAAGCCACCCAGGCACCCCAAATATGCTTGTCCCTTAAAATGGGTCTATGGTCTCCTTGCGCCTGCCATTAAATAGACTTGGATCAGAGCTCCATTTGTCATTTGCCATAATAAACTCCAACTCTAACTGGTGGACCACTGGTACTCAGACATCAGAGCTAGTATCTGATAATTCCTGACTCTCTGGGTACTTATATTTCCCTAGCACACTGTTACTCCAGAAAATGGGTCCCTCTGGAAAGGCTTGGGCAAGATTCATGCTATACACTTGAGCTATGTCAGAGAGTCACTCCTCAAAGGACCCTGAGATCCCCTTGAAAAAGAGGTTCCGTGTGTGCCCTGAATTAGGACTGAGAACTAGGTGAGGAGCTGTAAATCCCCGTCACTGTGACTCCGTTTTCTCAGTACTCCTCGTTTTTGTCCTCCCACGCCCAGCCCATCAAGCAGAACATTAGCAGGCTGTCCAGCATTTATGTCATTTCTAGAGACTCTAATGGTCCATTAACTTGTCCCAAATCCTTGTAGGTCAAAACGCCAGTTACCATACTGCGGTTTGTTGTGGTAAATGTGCTTACTACCATCTCAGTCATTTAGGCACTAGTTAGATGTGTCTTTTGGGCCTTTATCCTGTTGGGGTCTCATTTTTCTATGACTTACACAGGACAGCCACCACAGAGTTCCTCAAAGATGCTGGTGTACCAATCACTAAATGCATTTTTTAAAAGATTTTATTTATTTATTTGACAGACAGAGATCACAAGTAGGCAGAGAGGCAGGAAGAGAGAGAGAGAGGGAAGCAGGCTCCCCCATGAGCAGAGAGCCCGATGTGGGGCTCGATCCCAGGATCCTGAGATCATGACCTGAGCCGAAGGCAGAGGCTTTAACCCACTGAGCCACCCAGGCGCCCCACTAAATGCATTTTTTTTTTTTAAGATTTTATTTATTTATTTGACAGAGAGAAATCACAAGTAGGCAGAGAAGCAGGCAGAGAGAGAGAAGGAAGCAGACTCCCTGCTGAGCAGAAAGCCCGACGTGGGGCTCGAACCCAGGACCTGGGATCATGACCTGAGCCGAAGGCAGCGGCTTAATCCACTGAGCCACCCAGGCGCCCCTAAATGCATTTTTTAAATTAAGTTTTTAAACTATTTTTGAGGGGCGCCTGAGAGAGAGAGAGGAGGGGAAGCAGGCTCCCTGCTGAGCAGGGAGTGCCTACTTGTGACCTCTGTCTGTCAAATAAATAAATAAAATCTTTAAAAAAAAAAAAAAAAAGAAAAGGCACCCTCCAGAATGGAAGAAAATATTTGCAAACCACATATCTGAGAGGGGCTAATATCCAAAATATATAAGGAATGCCTACAACTCGATAGCAGATAGAGAGAGAGATAGATATAGACAGACAGACTGTTTAACAAGTGGACAGAGGATCTGAATAGACATTTTTCCGAAGTAGATACTTAGATGGCTAACAGGTACAGAAAAACGTCCTCAGCACTACTAATCCTAAGGAAATGCAAATCGAAACCACAATGAGTGATCACCTCACACCTGTTGGGGTGGCTGTTACCAAAAAGATGAGAGCAGGGAGCCCTGGTGGCTCAGTGGGTTCAGCGTTCAACTCCTGGTTTCAGCTCAGGTGATGATTTCATGGGTCATGAAATTGAGCCCCAGCATCTGTCAGTCAGTCTCCCTGCTCAGTGGGGAGTCTGCTTGGAGATTCTTTTCCTTTGCCCCTCCCCCCACATAAATAAACAAATTAAAAAAAAAAAAAAAAGATGAGAGAGAAGTGCTGGTAAGGATGAGGAGGAAAGGGAGACCTCATGGTGGGAATATAAATGGGTACAGCCAGTATGGAAAACAGTGTGGAGCCTCCTTAACCAACTTATTTTCAGATGAACCCTCATAGCCGCCACCCAGGCTGTGGGAGTAGTCCAGAGGCCTCCCCACCCACTCCATCTTCCCTGCCAAGCACAAACCCCTTCTTTCCTCTGAGGGTGACCACTACCCTAATGTTCCCATGATCATGATCACTTGAGTCTATTTCTGGATACTCTGTTCTGTTTCATTAGCTTGATTGCTAGACCTGGTCTATATAGAAATGTGGTTAATCATAAAGATGGCCTCTCAAATCACTTAGGAAAAGAGGGAGGTTCAAATAAGTTTTATTGGGACAACTGGATAACCATTTGGAAAAAGATAAAATTATATCCATACCTTAAACCAGTCACCAAAATGCCAAGTGAATCAGAACTAAATGTAAAAAATAAAACTCTAAAAGTGGTAGCTCTTTGATATATTCAAACAGATTATATATATCTATGTATATATATATGTATATGTATATACATATCTATTTATCTATGTATATATACATAGATAGATATATAGATATAGATATATATAGATAGATATAGATATAGATATATATAAATTGTTTTTCCCAGCTTTGTAGCTGGTTTTTGGATTGGTATTATTTTTCATGCTCTATATAGTACCCTGTATTGCTAAAAATGGGAGCTTTTCATCCTGTTTATGTGTGTATGTTCCAAACATTTTGTTAAATTCCTTTCCTACTGATGTAATTGCCCCCATTTCATTTGTCCATGGGTGTTGATCCCTTTTTCATTCCTTCCTGGTAGGTTACAGGGGTTGTGGGAAGGAAAGTTTGGTACGCGTGATGTTTACTCATGTACTTAGCAGACACATTTTCCTTCCTTGGTTTCCCTCTGACTCCACAGAATAGCTTCTTCTTTTTTTTTTTCTTAAAGCTTTTATTTATTTATTTGACAGACAGAGATCACAGGTAGGCAGAGAGGCAGGCAGAGAGAGAGAGAGAAGAGGAAGCAGGCTCCCTGCGGAGCAGACAGCCCGATGTGGGGCTCGATCCCAGGACCCTGGGATCATGCATGACCTGAGCCGAAGGCAGAGGCTTTAACCCACTGAGCCACCCAGATTTCATGGGTCATGAAATTGAGCCCCAGCATCTGTCAGTCAGTCTCCACAGAATAGCTTCTTTTGCAGTTGTTTATTGAACCCATCTCTGGCTTTTTAAATAATTGGGAATTGACGACTGTTTTCTCTTCTGAGATAGTGGGTCAAGAAACCGCTTGGGAACTTTGTGTACGTGGATGGGGCTTACCTGCTATCCAGGTTGGCATTAGGGTGGCCGGACAGGGAACCAGTCATTCCATGGCATGGAGGGTAACGATGAGCTAGGTTATGTTATAGTAACAAACACCCGTGAAACTCCCAGTGGCTCAAAATAGCAATGTTTATTGCTCCCTCAAGCCACATATCCACCCTGGGGTTCTCTGCTTATCACAGTCTCTCAGGGACCCTGGTAGTGGTACCATCTGGGATGGATCTGGGGTCTCCGGGGCAGGGAAAAGAGAATCTGGTGATCCACATACTGCTCGTAAGGCTTCTGCTCCAAGAAGTTCTCATGTTCTTGATGCCAAAGAAGTCCCATGCCATGCGTGAGCTGAGCGGAGATGTGTAACCCTTCTCTGGGTGAAGCAGCATATTTGGATGATATAGTCATATAGTCCATGACACAGAGGCCTCTTGGAAGAGAAGTGCTTGGATTTATGGCCTGGCAGGGGTAGATGGATGCTAGGGAAGGGCACGAAGGGGTTAAGGGTTTTCCCCATCACAGGAACAGCTGCAGGCTGCCATTCAGCAAGCAAAGAGCTGGTTCCTGTGACATGTTTGGCAAGGTTAAGAAACATCTTTCCTTGCGAGGTGAGGGAAAAGATCGGATCCTAAACCTGTATTTTTAAAAATTAGAATATTATTTTCCGAGTGTGATTTTAGAATCGGTGCCCCTCCTCACTATTCTTCCAGAAAAATCACAGCTTCTGCAGCAACTGCCTGGATGACAACTAACCCACGAAATTGCAAGAAGATGCCCCCTCCCCCACTCTTGGTGAACCATGGGTATCAGGACCAGTCTGTTCCTCTGAGAATATAGAATTAACACCTTTCATCTAACAACTGTTTCTGTGCTGGAGAATAATACAGGCCCTTTCTGGCAGCATGGCTTCTCTCCAGGGAGAAGGCTTGGTGAGGTAGAGTGAGCATATGGTGTCTGCATTCAGAGGGATCTGAGTTTAATCCTGTCTTTGCTCTGCTCTGCTAACTTTGTCTCTTTTTTAATATTAAAAATTACAAAAATAATTGAAACAATTCATAAACATATAAAGTAAAACATGGAAGGCTTTCTTGCAATAGCTCATTTGTATTAAAGTTGTCATAAAACGGGTAAAGGGACTCATAGAAGGAACCCTGCCCGTTTTGAACCACTTTTCTTGTCTCCCAGGCTTTGTCTCCACAGCTCTTCCTGTGAAACCTGCTTCCACGAACCACCACACTAAAGACCATTCAAGGGAAGGGTCTGGAATCTCAGCTTTCTTTGCTATGAAGGACTTAACTAAACTTGATATTTCTAAAATATCAAAGTCACCATAACCAAGTGATCAAAATTAACATCACGAGTCTATACTTATAAAAATACATAAATGCACAGCTCCCCACAACTTAGATGTGTGTAGCAAGTTCCTTTCAAAGAGGAAGGTATGGAAAGGGAGAAGAACGTAATTTTACAGTGGAAAAACCTGACAGACCCTACCTCTGCCAGGTCACAACTGACGTCATGCTAATTATATGTGCCTTTGGTACGATGTGAAGAAAATGAGAATTTACCTCTGTGGTCTCCCTCCTTCTTTCTTTCTATCTATCTATCTATCTATCATCTATATCTATTTATGAAGGGGGTAGAGGGAGAGGGAGATATACCCTCAAAAAGACTCCCTACGGAGCCAGGAGCCTGACGAGGTGCAGGCCTAGACAAGGGGCTCCATCCCAGGACCCTGAGATCACGATCCCAGTCAAAACCAAGAATTGGACACCCAACTGACTGAGCCATGCAGGTGCCCTGATTTATTTTTAAAGATTTTATTTGACAGAGGTATAGCAAGAGAGGGAGCACAGGCAAGGGGAGTGGGAGAGGGAGAAGCAGGTTTCCCACCAAGCAGGGAGTCCGATGAGGGTCTTGATCCCAGGACATTGGGATTATGACCTGAGCTGAAGGCAGATGCTTAACTGAGCCACCAAGGCACCCTGAAGATTTTATTATTTTTTTAAAAGATTTTATTTATTTATTTGACACAGAGAGAGATCACAAGTAGGCAGAGAGGCAGGCAGAGAGAGAGGAGGAAGCAGGCTCCCCACCGAGCAGAGGGCCAGATGCAGGGCTCGATCCCAGGACCCTGAGATCATGACCTGAGCTGAAGGCAGAGGATTAACCCACTGAGGCACCCAGGTGCCCTAAAGATTTTATAAGTAATCTCTACATCTGACATGGGGCTCAAACTCACAGTCCTGAGATCAAGAGTCGAATGATCCACTGAGCCAGCCAGGCGCCCCTGTGGTCTTCCTAAAGGACTTCTATGTTAGACTTTAAAGCAAGAAATGGGGGGGCGCCTGGGTGGCTCAGTGGGTTAAAGCCTTTGCCTTCGGCTCGGGTCGTGGTCTCGGGGTCTTGGGATCGAGCCCCACATTGGGCTCTCTTCTCAGCGGGGAGCCTACTTGCCCCTCTATCTCTGCCTGCCTCTCTGCCTACTTGTCATCTCTGTCAAATAAATAAATAAAATCTTAAAAAAAAAAAAGCAAGAAATGTTTTTGTTTGTTTTTAAGTAAGCTGAACGCTCAGCATGGAGCCCAACTCAGGGGCGATGGGGGACAGTTGAGCTCACAACCGTGAGATCAAGACCCGAGCTGAGATCGAAAGTTGGATGTTCAATTGACTGAGCCACCCAGGCTGAATCTACTGAAATTTGGACTGTGTTTTAATACTTTTTTTAAAAAGTGAGAATATAATTAGAATTTTATTTAAGATTGCATGCTTAAGTGATCTCTACACCCAACTTGGGGCTCAAACTCAATCCTGAGACCAAGAGTCCTATGCTCCACTGACAGAGCCAACCAGGCACCCCCAAGAGGATAATTAGGATTTCATTTTTTTATTTTTAAAAAGATTTTATTTATTTCAGAGAGCGATCCAGCAAGAGAGCCTGAGCTGGAGGAGCAGCAGGATCCCTGCTGATCAGGGAGCCTGATACAGGGCTCGATCCCAGGATCCCAGGATCATGACCTGAGGCTGAAGGCAGATGCTTAACCGACTGAGCCACCCAGGCAGCCCTAATTAGGATTTTAATCTAGGATTCCCATTTATTGACTTTATCTCAATGACTACCTACCTCTTTTCTTAAAATTTCTAATATTACTTATTATTGTTTTATGCTGGTGAATTGTTTAAAAACAAAACTCTGATTTGTAGTTTGCTGACCTCGATGGTAAACACTCCCAGCACGGCCATCTTCCAGTTACCAGTGACTTAACAGCCAGCTTGTGTTGAGTTTCAGCTTTTGTCTAAATTTACTTAATAATTTCATGCTCTTTTTTAGTGAAATGCTTTTTTTCTTTTTTCTTTTTTAAGATTTTATTTATTTATTTGACAGACAGATCACAAGTAGGCAGAGAGGCAGAGAGAGAGGAGGAAGCAGGCTCCCTGTTGAGCAGAGAGCCCGATGTGGGGCTTGATCCCAGGACTCTGGGATCATGACCTGAGCCGAAGGCAGAGGCTTTAACCCACTGAGCCACCCAGGCGCCCCAATGCTTTTTTTCTCTTAACATTCATACATACTTGAAGTCTTTTATCAGGCCATTCCTTACAAGTAGTTTTATCTGGAGTGAATTTGATGTTTGTACTCTTTCTTAGCATAGATTTCTTCCCCCTGACAATCCACGGGTGGGTGTAGCAGTTGGCTCCATCCAGCTCCTGCCCTTTGGCTTTTATTCTAGAACAGGTCTGCTGACATTTAGTAGTCTGCGGATCTCACAGAGCAGGCAGAGTCAACAGGATCATGTCAATTGCCTGTTCTAACAGGGGGTGAGTGGTCCAAGTCCTCCCACCTGCTTCATGGGTCTGGGTCTTAATGAAAGTCTCACCTCCAGCCAGTGCACAGCTCAAGTTCCAGTCCGGCCCCTTCCCAGCAGCGAGCCTGGCTTTGGTTCTGGTCCTGTACGCAATGCTTCCCGTGGCCTCCACTCCGTAAGACAGAACAGCCGGTAGTTACTCTGTTTCTGGACTGAAGCCCAGCGAATTTTTGGCTTCAGCCCTGGCTCACCACTTGCATTTTTACCCTATTGCGGGTGTACAGAAATACTGATCTTGTTTTGGGGTCAGGCAGGGTGTTTTCTGGTTTTGACCTTTTTGTATCACTGTTGTGTTGGGGTCATAGTAGGTATCACTTGAACTGGAGCGCTGGTGCCCCGCCTGGCCTCCTCCATCTTCTTGTCTCCCATGAGGACCTCTTTCCCCCTCCTCTTGTCCCCTCTCTGGAATCTGGCTCCCCTTCTTGCGCACCTCTCTCTTCCAAGCCGCTCTCCCACCTCCAGCTTGTACCCACCTCTCAGTACTCGCAGCTACTCTCCTGCACTGGTGGCACCTGCAGGGACACCCAGCCCTTCATTCCCTCACAGCCGTTCCCGGTGGACCCTTTGTATTCTCATGCCCTGGGGCATGGGCTCCAGCCCACACCCACAGCTCTGCCATCCACTCACTCTCGGGACAACCATAATAATCACTTGCTGCAAATAAACAGGGAAAAACATTTAAAGATCTACAAGAATTTAGATTTACTCCCCAACAGTTGCCACCACAGGAAACATGAGTAAATAATTTATAATACTGGGATGAGTACAGGATAAATTGGGGTTTATGACACAGGGATGAGGAAAACTTTTCTAGCCATGGCATAAATCCAGACTTCTTAAAAATGAAATCTGAGTAACATTAAACTTTTGTGTAATGTTATGAAAATTGAGTTTATAAAGACAAATGAGGAAAACATCCACCACTCAAGATAAAGTCCAATTTCCTTAAAATAGCGGTGGCTTAAAATCATTAAGGACTGACAATTCAATAGTAAAGTGATGAGGCAAGAATGGGTAGTACCCCAAAAGGCCAAAATACGAATATCCAATAAACTGAAAAAGTTTGCCAAAGCGCACTAAATACAGAATGCAATGATGTCATTTATTTTTGCTACTCGAACTGGCAAATTTGTAAAAATTGACAATAGAGAGGATTGGCCAGCAGGAAAGAAAATAGGTACTTTTGTTATCACTACAATAATGTAAATTGGTAAAAACTTTCTGGTAGGGTAAATTGGGAATGGATTAAAATCGTCCTTAAGTCTCCACTCTCTGACCCAGCACCAGGACTTCCAGGAACAGATCCTACAGCGACTTTCACAGGGCAGAGGTGAGTGAGGCTGCGGGCCGTGGCACCGTGGCCACCTCCCGCGCCTGTCACTAGAGAAGCCAAGAACGCAATGCATATGCCTGTGTGCTGGACATGACACATGTCCAAGATAACGCTACTGAGTGAAAAGGCGCGGTGCACTAGAGCCTGAGTAGGATGTTCACATTTTTGTAAAAACGTCGATATGTAAACAGAAGGAAATATTATCGAATGTTCATCAAAATGCCAGCAAAGGTGATTCCAGAGAGGTGGGGAGAGACAGCACCTGCTCCTTATGTATGTATATACACATACACACACACACACCTTTTTTAATGAGCATATATTAGTCTAATTAGCAGAAAAATACAAATAAAAATGAATCATGATTAGTAAAGCCTTTCATAATTACCTTAAAATTTCTGAACATAATGAATGATGGGTATAGCTTGAATTTATCTGTCCTTATGCATATGGATGACCTCTGAGTTAAAGTAGCCAACAGGTCCACTATTACAGATAGAGAGCACTATCAGAGTTTCCACTTGGTCCTAACTTCCTTTCCAAATGCTGCTGCTCACCTCCAGGCACAGTGTGACACCCCATGGATAAGACCCGACTCACTTGGCCAGGTGTGTGTCAGAAACTCACCTGGTGTCTCCTGGGTGCCATGACCGATTACCAGTGTCTGAGCAGACACAACAACAGCAGGAACAGGAAGGCCTAGATTCCAAAAGGGTTCATCTACCCTTGCCAGACCAATCCCTCTGAAGATTCACTGACTTCTGTGTTTCTCTCCAAATTGGGAGATTTACAAAATTACCCAAGATGCTCACCCAAAGAGAAATGGACGTCCTCTGGCACAGGGAACAGTAAAAGGGATCAGCTGAAACATCACTGGATTTAGAAGGAAGATGGCCCCAAGGGCAGGAGACATTGGCAGCAGGTCTCCAGGAAGGGACTGAGAAGGGGGGAAGCTCACGGGTCTCTCCGTTGCTGCTCCTGACACTCCATCCGTGCAGCAGGGCCCACACACCTGTGCTGTGAGGTCTCTCTCGCACTCTACATCTACCATTTCTGCAGGGGCGGGAGACGGGTCCTATCTCCCCACCGACAAAATAAGCAGGGATTCCTAGGCTCCGCGATTATCCATAGCGACCAGATTATTATAAAGATGGGGAAAAACCATGGCTTAAAAGGGGGGAGGGGCAGGGGGAGGACTACTTTTTCCAAAATGCAAAATTTTCCTTTCTACCTTCCCCCATCATTTGCACAATTTTTGTCGAGTCCAAACGTAATTTAAAATGAGGTAGGTAGTTTCTCTCTCCTCTGCTTTTGTCTTTGTGGTGACTGTCGAGGCCTGTGCCGTG
>NW_019154114.1:10122278-10134764 GCF_002288905.1 Enhydra lutris kenyoni
TCTCCTCTGCTTTTGTCTTTGTGGTGACTGTCGAGGCCTGTGCCGTGAAAGCACTGGTCTCCCATGCAGGCGGAGTGCCGGGGTGGGCACTGGTGACTGTTGGAGCGTCTCAGTTGGCTATTTTCTCAATCTCATCCAAATCATCCGTGTCCAGTCTTTCTATTTTCTTATCTGGGGAGGAAAATGAGAATTCAGAGAGAAATCAGTGTGGGTCTACCATGGAGACACACACCTAGGAAAGGGACAGCATGGCGGGGAGAGAGGAAACACAGCGTTCTGCCCGGCCTAGGAACAGGACCATACCTCTAGCCACAGCAGTCTTGCACTTGACCCCAAAGACTCCCGGTGCCCGAGTGAGGGACAGAGAGAGCCCCGGGTCCCTCAGCCTGGCCAGGGGGGCACTGTCCTTTGCATCCCTGACCCTGAAAACTTGCCAGGTGTGCTCTTCGAGAACTTCCATATTGTAGGAAAGGAGGGGACTGTGTGACAAGGACACGGGCCTCTCTCGGGGCCACGGGAGAACCGACCCTTCGTCCCTCCCTGGGGGCCATTCCCAGGCGCTCACTAAAATGCTCCTGGATTCTGTTGAGGATGTTCATGCTGTGCTTGCTGTCAACCATGTTCACTGCCAGGCCCCTCTTGCCAAAGCGGCCCGTGCGCCCGATCCGGTGCAGGTAGGTCTCGTTGTCCGGGTTCCCGTCCTTGTCCACGGGGAGGGCAAAGTTGATGACGACAGAAACCTGTTCGACGTCAATACCTACATGAAAGGCAGGTGCAGAGGAGTCAGGACGGGAGCCGAAAATCACTGCCAACCCAGTGAGGCCGACACACACCAGCTTCGGGTGGAAGGAAGAGTCTGGGGCAGGCCGGCTCTGGGACTCGGGGACCGGGGGCATGCGGCAGAACCCAGAGGGAAAGACAGAACTTCGGCAAGTGCTGACAAAATTATGACCTCAAGAAGAGAGCCTCTGCTAGACACAAGTATCAGAAAACGCAGCCGAAACCTCCGTGGGGGCCCCAAAGAGAGCAGACACCGTCCTGGGCCAGCGAGCTGCTGCTCCATGTCCTTCCAGCACATCGGCGCCTCTGGCTTCTGTGACATTCTCATGTGCCCGGGGAGCCCAGTCTCTCCAGGAGAGAAGCAAGCCCACGTGGACACCCCCAAACCGGCGGAGCGCCCCGTACAGGACTCCCTGGCTACCCGGGGCCTGGCGGACAGACACGTTCTCTGCTCACCGCGGGCACACACGTTGGTGGTCACCAGCACCTTCTCTTTGCCCTCTCGGAAGCGCTCGATCACCGCAGCCCTCTGCTCCACCATCATTTCGCCACTCAGCAGCGCCACCTGGTGGCCTTCTTTGGAGAGCTCTGCTGCCAGCCAGCTCGCTGTTTTGCGGGTCTGGGGAGAAGGAACTATTTGAGAAATGAAGGTACCTGAAGAGAGTGGATTTTTTTGTTTTTTGTTTTGTTTTGTTTTTTGTTTTTTTTTTCCAGAAGAGAGTATTTTTTGATCTGGAAGACTCTACATGAAACTCAGTAGCTGACGGTTAAACTTCCTAAAATTGTTAATGTGACATGCTGTGACAGGAGGTAATGATGTCACCTGGATATTAATCTCACAGAATATTTAACCTGAATATAATCACAAGGCAGGGACATGAGAGAAATTCTCAAGACTACTTACTTTTGTTTCATGAAAGGTGGGCAAACTGTTCCAGGTTAAATGAGTCTCGAGAGACATGACAAGTATGTGCAGTGATCTCTGACTGGCTCTTAGACTTAACACCACCGGCCAGAAGCAATAAAGAACATTTTTGGCATAAGTGGAGAAATGGGGGGAAAAAACCCAAACAAACCAATAACAAGTGGAGAAATGGAATATGGAAGGACTAGACAGGAGTATTATTATGTCACTGTTAAAGACATGACAGTGGCACTGGGCTTATGTAGGAGCACATCTCATTTCTGGGAAGTACTTAGGTGTGAACTATCATGATGTCTACAATTAACTTTAAAATACTTCACCAAGGGGCACCTGGGTGGCTCAGTGGGTTAAAGCCTCTGCCTTCGGCTCAGGTCATGATCCCGGGATCCTGGGATCGAGCCCCACATCGGGCTCTCTGCTCAGCGGGCAGCCTGCTTCCCCCCCTCTCTCTCTGCCTGCCTTTCTGCCTGCTTGTGATCTCTCTCTCTGTCAAATATGTAAATAAAATCTTAAATAAAATAAAATACTTCACCAAAACCAAAAAGTATGGATGTGTCAAATGCAAGCACATGGATAAAAGCAAACTGGCTAACTGTTAACAACAGAAGGCATGAAAGTGTTTTCTTTTTTTCATCCTTTCTGGATCAATTTTCAATCTGAGGGTAACACTCTAAATATTTATTCCTGATTTTTTTTTTTTTTTTTTGCTATTATCAATGAAAATCTAGGCTTCCTTTTTTTTTTTTTTTTGACACAAGCTCCCTAAGTTTTTTTTTAAGTTACTGTGTTACCACATGCAGAGAAAAGTATAGGGACTGATCTATTTGGGCATTCCCACTTCACATTCTTGAATTATTAATAAGTGAACAAATGATCAGTTATTAAACTTCTATTTTTTAAGTATTTACTGTTCGAGACTGGAAAAAAACTTATATTAATTCTGTAACCAGCTGTCATTTAGTTTCTTATTTTTCCTACAAATATCTGTTGGTGTTTAATTTCTTATTTTTCCTACAAATATCTGTTGGTTCTCTTGGGTTTTCTAATAATGTATCACCTACAAATAATACTTAAAAAAAAAAAAACTTTAAAGTAAGCTCCAGGTCAAATGTGGGGCTTAAACTTAGGACCCCAAGACGGAGAGGTGCACACTCTGCTGACTAAGCCAGCCAGGCGCCCCTAGGGACTTGACTGTGAAGCCATGTATGCCTCAGAATACTAAGATAAAACTATCTTACACCTTCACAAACCATTCCTTTCTGGCCACACATGGCACCTGGCCCGCCTCAGCACTGAGGTGGCGCTGGCTGACAGGAGGGGCAGGCACACCCTCCAGGGTAGCTGCTGCCACTGCTACTCACATGGCAGAAGATCATGGCCTGAGCGATGGTGATGGCCCCATACAGGTTACACAAGGCTTGGAACTTCTCATCTCTGTTATTGCACAGCACGTAATACTGCTTGATGGTGTCCAGTGTCTCCTCCTCGCGCTTCAACTTGATAATGTTTGGGTCTGGGACCACTTTCTGGGCAAACTTCCAGACAGAGTCTTCGAAGGTGGCAGAGAAAAGCAGCATCTGGCAGTTCCTGGGCAGCATCCTGCAAGGGAAGACACAGGTATGGGGCATGATCCCGAGTCTTTTCTGGAACAAACAGAAGACAGTGGCCCGGGGCTTGCATGGGCTACGTGCCCAGGAAAATAGCAAAAGCGGGAGAACAGCGGGGAAGAGGTGAGAGCAGCCACGGGGCAGGAATGGGGCTGGGGTTAGATTCCCTATGTCTCCTTCCTCAACCCCAGGTCAGTGCTGACGAGGAAGTGGCCTATCAAACAGATGCTTCTGGAGGTACTAGATAAAGAACCTGACAGGAGCAAGAAGAGGTGTTTGAAGTAAAAGGAGAAGATGCTGCAGATCAGGAGGCTGAGAAGTTCCTCTTGACTCAAGAGTTCCTACCTCTGTATGCGGATGCTCTGATCTTGGTGGCCCTGAGTAGCTATCATCACGTCAGCCTCATCCAGAACAAACACCTTGATCTTCTTGGGGTCAATGAACTTGAGCTTGGCGCACCAGTCCAGAACAGTCCCAGGGGTGCCAATGACAATGTGCTCACTGATCTTCTGACCTCTTTCCACTGTGGAGACAAGATGTTTTCTATGGGGATTTCCATGGCAAAACCAGCTTTGGAAATCAAAGCTTTGCCCATCCTTCCAGAGTTAGTAAAATAAGTTAACTCCAGATGTCAAAACACATATACAGGAGTATTATCCAAAAGTCTTGGGTTCTTCTACTGTAAAGCAGGCACAATGGCACCCATCTCACTGCATCGTGGTCAGGATTCAATCCTCTGCAGTGAACCCTCAATAAGCATCATGTCTCCTTCCTGCTTCCTCCTGTGATTCAACATCATCCCGCTCGTTCTCCTCAACATCACTCTTACTCACTTCCCACCATACATTCACTCACGGTTCATAGGTTTTTCTTTAGTTGGTACTTGTGCGTCCCAGGATCCTGGCCCAATGCGTTTTTGCTTTGTTAGACATTCTGATGTGTAGACAGTTTTCCTAAGTACAAATTCTCTGGTTTAAAAAACATATTACGGGGCGCCTGGGTGGCTCAGTGGGTTAAAGCCGCTGCCTTCTGCTCAGGTCATGATCTCAGGGTCCTGGGATCGAGCCCCGCATCGGGCTCTCTGCTCAGTGGGGAGCCTGCTTCCCTCTCTCTCTGCCTGCCTCTGCCTGCTTGTGATCTCTCTCTGTCAAAATAAATAAATAAATAAAATCTTTAAAAAAAATAAAAAATAAAAATAAAAAACATATTACTTTTGGGACGCCTGGGTGGCTCAGTTGGTTAAGTGGCTGCCTTCGGCTCAGGTCATGATCCCAGCATCCTGGGATCGAGTCCCGCATCGGGCTCCTTGCTTGGCGGGGAGCCTGCTTCTCCCTCTGCCTCTGCCTGCCACTCTGTCTGCCTGTGCTCGCTCTCTCTCCCTCTCTCTCTGACAAAATAAATAAAATCTTAAAACAAACAAATAAACAAACAAAAAACATATTACTTTCGAATTATAGCTGGTGGGAGCTGAACTGGTACAACCACCTATCAATATTACTAATGCGCATAGCCTGTGACCAATACTCCATGATTAGGAATTAACCCTGTTGTATATTAACATGTGGGAAACAACACATATGCAGGGATATTCAAACATCAGAAGGGGCACCTGGGTGGCTCAGTGGGTTAAGCCTCTGCCTTTGGCTCGGGTCATGGTCCCAGGGTCCTGGGATTGAGCCCTGCATCGGGCTCTCTGCTCAGTGGGGAGCCTGCTTCCCCCTCTCTCTCTGCCTGCCTCTCTGCCTACTTGTGATCTCTGTCTGTCAAATAAATAAATAAAATCTTAAAAAAAGAAAGAAAGAAAGAAATCCAGAAGTTTGAGAACCACTGCTCCAGGCAAATATAAACCGCTCGGGTCAAAGGGAGATCTGTCTATGGTTTTTCTAAGCAATGCCAAACTGCTTCCAGAAAGTAACTATCCCACTGTATACTCCCTATCAGAAATGTATGCGCATTCCAGTTTTTGGACATCTCCATCAATACTTAGTATCATCAGACTGCTTCACTTCTGCCCATCTGAGAGGCATACAGTGGTTTTAACTTACATTTCCCTGATGACAAATGAGGCTTTTGTGAAGAGTCTGTTCAACCGGGCCTCTTTACTATTAGACTCTTTCCTTATTTAGACCGCTTACTTTTTCCTTACTGACTTATAGTTTTATATACCCTGATAACTTTCTAATGAACCATTTTCTACCTGCCCCTCCTCTCCACTTGACTCCATGTTCTCTATATTACATTCTATAAAATACATGGGAGAAAAAAATGGTGGAAGGATTTCTGGTTTTGATAAGACCAAGTTATCTGTACGTGCGCCTCGTTTACTCTTACTAGGCTGTGCTTGTTTTTAAACAAAGGGATATGACTCCAACCTACCATCCTCACACCTACTAATCCTTGTTAGTAATAAGCAGCTTCGAGAACTCTGCATGCTGAATTCAACACCCTGTTTTCTCTGGGAAGAATGCCAGACTTTAAGAACTCCATGACTCATACAAAGATTTTTTACAACAACTCAAAATCTTTTAAGAGTAGAAACAAAAAAAAGAAAAAAAAAATAGAAACGACTGTTAAATAGCAAGTTTAAAACAGATTTCCTGAAAGTGATGCAGTGGGCCCTAAGGTCAACTGAACCAGAAAATTTAATATTATCATACCTTCAAAATTCAAACACCCAACCACCCTATCCTGCTCACTGCTTAGGTCTCAGGCCTTTATACTTACATTTATTGCCTCGAACAGCATAAGCAAGCTTTAGTTCTGGATGAAATTTGCCCATCTGCTCAATCACTTTTCCCGTTTGAAGCGCCAGCTCGTATGTTGGGGAGAGGCACAAACACTAACAGGGAGATCATAAAGGTTGAGTTTAGAAGAGCCTTTCAGTAATAGACAACAGGCCCTAAAGCAACAACATGCTGACCTCACCACCACTAAAAAGTGCAGGCAACCACATCTCTTCCAACCAGGCCCACTTTTCAGCTGCAGACCCAAACCTACAGCAGGGAGCCCTGGATGGGGGGATGCCTTCGGAAGCCACTGTTTAAGACTGCTGCTGAATGAATTCTACCCAGACTGTGGCCTAGTGCATGACCTGGCTCTGCCTGAGCCACAGGAAACATTTAGACCCCTTTAGGGGCACCACCATTAACCCCCCACCGTATGGCACTGCCTTGCCCAGGCCAGGCAAGCCAGGGCCCTCAGGATCCCCCAGCCCTCACCTGGGGGTATTTCTCTGCTGGTTCCACTCGGCTGAGCATGGCCAGGACGAAGGCAGCTGTTTTACCAGTACCTGACTGAGACTGGGCAATCAGGTTCTGCGGGCTGGATCAAGGAAGAATAGAAATGAAAATAATACTGTTTAAACACAATACAGTATCAAAAGTTCTTTTTGGATGGTAGGCATGCAGAGCTTTCTCCCTTTAGTCCAGGTTTTCTGCACTGAACACAATGGTATATTTTTTATATGTTGTCAAAAAACTGCTTAAATATTAAGGGACATAATGATTTAGATGCGTTCACGCCAAGAAATCTTCACTCTAGACTCCAGCATAGCCAGTGTACCCTAGTTTTGTACCCTAGGGGCCCCATGGAAATTAACACTGCAGGTAAACTCTGTGCTGAGGCAAATCCCCGAAGGCATTTTCTGCCCAGCTATAATGCGTCTCTAGGACTTGGCTCCCTCTGTGTGTTCCCTTTCCCTTCTTTACGAAAATACAAGTCAAACAGATGCTTTAGAGGGAACTTTCACATTTTATTTAACGTAACCCAGTCAGGGAAATGGGTAGAATTTTTGTCACTAAATAAGAAAAATAATGGAGTTAAATGGAAAAGGTTACTACATAGAGTAGGATGCCAATTTTCTACTGCTAAAGTTTCTTTCCTCCCCTGCCCCTCCCTGCACTCACTCATGTGCATGATGTCTCAAATAAAGAAATAAATCTTTTTTTAAAAAACCCCAAATTTAACAATTGCACAGAATAACAACATTAGCTCTCTTCATCAGTTTTGTTTGTTTTAAAGATTTTATTTATTTGAGAGAAAGAGTGTGGACACATGAGCAGTGGGAGAGGGAGAAGCAGATTCCCCAATGAGCAGGGAGCCTGATATGGGGCTCAATGCCAGGACCCTGAGATCATGACCTGAGCCGAAGGGAGCCACTTAACCAACTGAGCCACCCAAGTACTGCTGTTTTAAAGATTTTATTTTTTAAAGTAATCTCTCCACCCAATATGGAGCTCGAACCCACAACCCCGATATCAAGAGTCACATGCTCTACCGATTGAGCCTCTGCCTTCGGCTCAGGTCATGATCTCAGGGTCCTGGGATCAAGCCCCACATCAGGCTCTCTGCTCAGCAGGGAGCCTGCTTCTCCCTCTCTCTCTCTGCCTGCCTCTCTGCCTACTTGTGATCTCTCTCTGTGTCAAATAAATAAATAAAATCTTAAGACAGAGAGAGAAAGCGTGTGCATGCAAGTGGGTATGGGAGTGGGGAGAGGAGCAGAGGGAGAGGGAGAGGGAAAGGGAGAGAGTCTCAAGCAGACTCCATGCTAACTATGGAGTCCTGTGTGGAGCTGGACCTCACAAACCTGAGCTCATGACCGGAGATCGCAATCTGAGCTGAAACCAAGAGTGCGATGCTTGACCAACTGAGCCACCCAGGCACCCCATCAGTTTTTACTGTTAAATGGAAAGGCAGAACCTGTACCAAATTTCAAATGACTCTCTGCACTTGCTCAAGTGGTTTTCCTGAAGAAACATGCTGTCCCAAACATCCCATCTTGTTCTCAAGAAGAATTAACGGTTATTGGTATAAGACATTAAACCAAATCCTGCATACTCACGGCTCAGCAAGCATCATGGGTAATGCGTTCTCTTGTATCTTGGATGGTCGATTGAAGCCCATGGCATAGACTCCCTGGAGAAGTTGTGGTTTCCTAGGAAGCCAGAGAGAGAGAGAATGGATTCCTAGTCACTCAAATTGTTTTAAAAGCCTAGAATTTTAGCTTTCCCTAAATCTAACAAAGAATGTTTCCTATCTTTGTCAGACGTATTTTTCTAATGCCTTAAAAAATACCTAAAATGAAACCAAGCCACCATCTTTTCCTACTAAATCTTAATCTGCAACTCTTTTTTTAAGGTTTTGTTTTTATTCATTTGACAGCACAAGCAGGGGGAGCAGCAGGCAGAGGGAGAGGGAGAGGGAGAAGCAGGATCCCCACTGAGCCTGATGCAAGGCTCAATCCCAGGACTCTGGGATCATGACCTGAGCCGAAGGCAGAAGCTTAACCAACTGAGCCACCCAGGTGCCCCTTAATCTGCAACTCTTGTGCAATTCTGAAAATACAGACTAGCTTCAGTTCTTGGAAAAATTCATGCTTTCAGCAGATCCACAAATATGACTGGCCTTGGAGGACAAATGTTCCCTGAATATTGCAAGAGTGGTATGTATTAATTCATATCAATCTTATAATTTGCATAAAATGAATTATAAAAGACATAGTTAAAAATATACTGCTTACTATACCAGTAACATACAGAAGTCCCCTTAGGGAATGAGATTCAGTTTTAATTCTTGAGGCAGATGTTAAACTGAACCACAGTCATTTTGTATTCCATAGTCCTTTCAAAGCCAGCCGTGCAAATACTCAGGACAGGCAAGAAATACAAAAATTGCGGCACCTGGGTGGCTAGGTTGTTAAGCGACTGCCTTTGGCTCAGGTCATGGTTCGAGTCCTAGGACTGAGTCCCGCATTGGGCTCCCTACTCAGCAGGAAGCCTGCTTCTCCCTCTCTCTCTCCTGCTGCTTGTGTTCCCTCTCTCGATAAATAAAATCTTAAAAAAAAAAAAAAAAAAAAAAAAAAGAAAATTGATTCAACCAGTTTCTATTACCTGATCTACAGTAAATAGGTAGGAGTGTTCAATTACCATACTTAACTTTCCAAATGTTCACATTTACTTATTAAGTCTAGTCAAAAATGAAGAGGAGGAAAGCGACAGCTTATGTAAGTAGATGCACAACAAATATCAAATTCAAGTTGCTCTTCGTCTTTTTTTTTTTTTTTTTAAGATTTTATTTATTTATGACACAGAAATAAAAAGCACAAGTAGGCAGAGCAGCAGGCAGAGGGAGAGGGAGAAGCAGGATCTCCACTGAGCAGGGAGCCCGATGTGGGGCTCAATCCCAAGACCCTGGGATCATGATCTGAGCTGAAGGCAGAGGCTTAACCCACTGAGCCACCCAGGCGCCCCTCAAGTTGCTCTTCCATTGCATTTACAATTAGCTCTCTGCTACCTCCACACTGACAGGGTGTTCCACAAAAATCCCACCAGACTGTAAAGAAGAGTCAAACCAAGTCAAGACTTCTGTTCTCTGAGCCCTCCTTGGAGTTAACAGGCTCTCTAAGTGGCAAATTCTTCTGGCATATGTTGGTTCTCAGATACAAAGACCTGAAAGCGTAACCTCTGGTGTCTTCTGTTTGGAAGAAAAGGCTAGGAATCTTGGCAGATTTTGATTTGTTGCTAAGGAAACAAAGTCACAACTGATGAAGATCCAAATGATCCAAGAGCTTCTGGTGGTTCATTATTTTTCTCTTATTTTTCAGATTAATTAAAAAATTTTAAGTACAAAAACAAAGCAAGGCAACTTAAGTTTCATTTTTTGTTTCCTCTATCCAAAAACTACTAAATCAGAGAGAACTTGACTTTTCAGAGAGGACAGTTCCTCACTGGTTGGACTGGGAGCTCAAGTCCTTTAAATGAAATGGGGTTTAAAAACCATCAATCCTTGGAAAAGCAAACTGTCGCTTCAGGAAACAAAAGAGCACAACTCGCGGCCCTGATCTAGTTTATAAATAGAGGCAGAGATGACAGATTTGCTCAATGAAGCCCCTGCTGGAGGGAATACACATAGAAAAATATAATATCCTAAGAACATTAAAAAAAAAAAAAAAAAAAAAAAAGCCATGCTTTGAAAAACTTGTTCCGGCTAACACTTTAGTGATGACTTGATTTGGTTTTAGTCAGCTCTCATAGTTTAAATGTCTCTTACTCTAAAGCAGTGGTAATAAGTTGGCAAGAATGTAGCCCTTATTTGCCCACAGTGGGGATACTATAGATTTTGCTGATAAAGGCAAAGAATCTATTAATTTCACCACGTTCTTGTTCCCCAGCTATTTTCTGTCTGTGATTTCCGTCCTGGCAGGCAGCAAGAACAGTAGTTATGTCTTAAGTTACTCACGACACCCAGGTCAATAGCGTGTATATAAACCAAGGATTCATAAATACTTCTTTACTAATATGCTGAGAGAAACAAAAAAACTTGGTATGACCTTCCACAATTCTGCCTTTAAAGTAAAGAGATGGTAGAAGTCATTCTTAGCACAGTGCCATAAAAGTGCTCCCTTGCGGCTTAATTCTGGGTTCTGAATTGGTTTTTTTGGTTTTGTTTTTTTGTTTTTTTTTTTTAATTCCAGAATATTGAAGACTGCTTTCCACCGTAGGTACTAGGAATCCTGCATAGGCTCTTTTGATTATGTAAAAGCAGATAAAGTGTTCTCAAGACCGTAAACCCTGTAGTCTAACGAAAGGGCTTACCTAATAAGAAATGTTCCTGACATCCAGAAATCACCTGTCAGCCAATATTTTATTGAAAGTTCTAAGAGCATAAAAGAAAAAAGACTTTCAGCTATGATGAATAAATCTGTGGCATTTAAAAATCCCTCCCAAGAGGAGGAGAACTGGGTAGCCAAGAGACAAGGGTGGGAGGGAAACCATCACTGTAAACTTTTCCATACTTTCTCATTTTTGAATCATGTGAATTATTAACTAATCAAAGAAATAAATACATTAAGATTCTTAAAAATAAAGGCAAAAAGTAAAATTCCCAAAAAATCTCTGAGATGCTCAGTTTTAGAAAGGCGGGACCAACAAGTAACAGCTGTTCCAGGGAACAGACACTCACAGCCGAAGCTCCTCAAAGGACTTCACGGAGTAGAGTGGGGAGTTCGGGTCCCGCTGCAGGACTTCCACCTGGTTTGTGTTATCCACCAGGTTGCTTCGGATCAGCTTGTTGAGTAAAGACTGGGCAGCTCTGTCCTCTGTCAGGAAGAAACCAGCAGATCGCCTTCATACTCACTTGGCCAACCCGCCCTCATGAAATCTCTTTTTCTCCCTGGCTCTGCACCAGCACCTGGGCCGCTGAGCACGACTGGAGAAAAACAATCACACGGACACCGACACCGACAGGTCTCGCTTTAGATTCCTGACCGCCAGACTCAGTTGGGCTGCCCTGCCCTGTAAGCCTTCTTGTTTCTATTCTCTACTCATTCACTCTTCTCAGATCTCCACCTCCACCTCTCTTCTCATCCCTCCTCCTTCTCACTCATCTGATGAACCCGCGTCTTCCTTCACAGAGATGTAAGTGATCAGAAGCACCTCAGACGCTGCAGTAACACACCTACACACCCACCTGCTTTGTGTGCATACTCTGTGTCCCCTCTGGTAACCTGGGAGGAACAGCCTGTGCTTAAGGCTAACCCCTGCATTGGTGCAACAGGTCCCAACCCCTTTTGCCTATAAGGCTATTTCTCCCGACACTAACTCTGTCTTGAATTATCAGCTTCCCCTTCCACTGGAACATTCCCCCACTGTATGTGCACACGTTTTAACATTTCATTATGAACTTGCTTCTTCCTTTAGTCCCCATCGCCATCCAGTTGCTGTCCTATTTCTCTACTCCCCTTTATAGGACATTCCCTGAAAAGGCTGTCTACGCTCATTGTCCCCACTTCCTGTCCTCCCCTTCTTCTAAATGTACACTGAATAGGCTTTTGTATTTAGCCTCTGCACTTGAGACCTCAAAGGCCCTTGTTGAGCACACCAGTGGCTTCTATGGTGCTAAATCAAGTGAACAATCCATTTTTATATCTTCCTAATCGATTTATTACCTATATTTGACTACCTACTTTTGAAACACTTCCTTCTTCTGGTCTCTGGATATCCCTCTCTTTTGGTTCTCCTTCTACCTCACGGACTGCTTCTCAATCTCCTTTGTGATTCCTCCACATCTCTTTGATCTAGTGCCTCTGTCTCCAGAGAGGCAAATCTTGGGTCACATGTTGTTTCTTGCTACAGTGTTTTAAAAAGTAATTACCTTTCTCTTCTTCTTCTGTTTTCT
>NW_019154114.1:10139764-10229400 GCF_002288905.1 Enhydra lutris kenyoni
TTGACAAATATATGTGCTGACAAAAGATGACAAGCTTAGAAGCTAGAAAGATCTAAGAGTTTGTCAGCATTTATCAGGCTGTATTCAAGGGAAAAACTACTGGCAGATGAGTATTCCTGTCTTTTTTTTTTTTAAGATTTTATTTATTTATTTGACAGACAGAGATCACAAATAAGCAGAGAGGCAGGCAGAGAAAGAGAGGGGGAAGCAGGCTCCCTGCTGAGCAGAGAGCCCAATGCGGGGCTCGATCCCAGGACCCCGGGATCATGACCCGAGCTGAAGGCAGAGGCTTTAACCCACTGAGCCACCCAGGCGCCCCAGTATTCCTGTCTTGAGACGTAACTCCACCATGGGAAAGAAGCAGGCCAGTCAACTCTCATTCTCCTTCATTCTGCATTCATCTTCAGTGAGGACCCTTCTGATTATTAATCATGCCTCTCACAGAAGGCAGTGTCCTTGACACTGGACACATGTTTTCAGTTATGATAAAAGCATCCTTCTCCTATCCAAACTGACGGAGTAGCTCCTGAAGGGTGGCTAATGTTTTCTGTTAGTCCCAGAGTCCCTGATCCATGAAGGGGTGAACTCTAAGGCACTCAAAGACACTTCAACAAGGCCTCAAGACCTACCTCTATGACAACTCTAACTGCAAAAGGGTCAATTATGTCTCTAAAAGATTCTTAGGGTTGCCTTTGGGTTTTGTTTTTGGCTGACCAGGGAAAAGGAAGGAATTAAACTGGTGATTTGGCCAAAAAGAGGCAACAAAGGAAGCCATTTGTGTTGGAAGAGATGATAGTGACAAGTGAACCGGCATCAGGTCCTTTCACTAATTCAAACTCTCAGAATTTTTTATCAGGGTTCCTGAAACTGCAACCAAACTAAACTTCCCGACCTCTCCTTCCCCTCCAAGCCTGTTTTTATATGTAGGGAAGACTCAAGGCATATCCTTGACCACATAAGCTTAAACCTAACAAAAATCCTCACGGTGTGTAAATGTAAAATCTTTATCATTGTGCTTTCTCTGTCCTCTTCTCTGTCATTTTCATCTACTACCTGTACACTTGAGAGCACAGTCACATAACCTAATATCATGAATTATTCTTAAGGTACACAAGTCTACACGATAAAATAAAAAAAGGGGGGTGGTCTTACCCAACTAATAGGAAGCAGTGTTTTGTTTTGTTTTAAAGATTTTATTTTTTTAGACAGAGAAAGAGAGAGCTTGTGCAAGCAGGTGGTAGGGGCAGAGGGGAAGGGAAAGGGAGGGAACCCCAAGCTGACTCTGCTCTGCACTCCAAGCCCAACACGGGGCTACAGCCCACAACCCGGAGACTGTGAACTGAGCCAAAAACTAAAAGTCGCACACTCAAATGACTGAGCCGCCTAGACGCCCCTAGGAAGCAGTGTCATAACACATTTATTTATACCAGCTTCCTGAGAAGTAGAGTGATTAAAACCAGATACTAAGTATGTTGAGACCTATATTTACAATATTCGTAGTATCACAGCTAGATTAGAGTCATTGGCTTAAAAAGATTTGAAACCAACTATCTTTTAGGAAAGCTCTGGTGTGAAATAGTGGATTTTAAATCCTCCTATGCCAGAACCTTAACCTTTGTCATATTCTCTGATTTATTTGTGGGAAACATCCTGTTTTATTACTTGCCCTGATTCTTCTCCTGACTCCAATGCCACATTTCCAAATGCAAGATTGGTGCTGTGCAGAAAACATAATACAGCTAACAGTTTCCTATCCTTAGAAAAGCCAGCTTGCAAGGCTGGCCCCTGTCCCGCATCTGGGGTCTTGGACTTCGGAAGGGTTCCCACCATTCCTAGAACTGCTGAGGGGATTGCTATGCCTAAACTGTTTGTAAAAACATGTGATTTATGTTAAACACCTGCTTTCCTTCTCCAAGTCTGGAATTTTGATACACGCTAGGCAGAGGGTTAGTTTGTGACATCACCCGCGCCCCCAATAAGAACCCTGAGCACTGAGTCTCTAATGAGCTTCCCTGACAATACTTCACATGTACTATTACAATTAGCTGCTGCAGGACTTAAACTCAAATTAAGCTGAGTATGTAAGTACACTAAGAGAGGACTCTTGGAAGCTGGTGCCTGGTTTCCTCTGGACTTTGCCAGATGTGCCTTTTCCTTCTGCAAATTTTGCTTTGTATTTTTTCATTGTAATAAATCATAGCTGTGAGTACAAACATATGCTAGGTCTTGTGAATCTTCCCAGGAAATCACTGAACCTGGACTATTCTTGGGGATTCCCAACACAGGTACCTACCAAGAGACCTCCTTACCTCAAAATAAGAAGAGCCAAACTTGAACTCAACATCGTCCATATAAAATCTGCCCATCCTCCCACTTCCCTGGTCCTGTTATTAGCATTTTACTAATATCACCTGTGGGCTCCTGACTGCAAACAGCAACCTTTGCCTTTTTCCTAAATCCTGCTCTTTATACTGCCACAATTCTCTTGAATCCATCTCTTCATTGTCACTTCCACCAACCAACAACATACGCCTTCTCTGGGCTAGACTGCCACAGGGATTGCCTTTCCTTTGGACATCACTCCTTCTAATATTCTCTGTAGTTCGATAAATCTTGACAGCTCTCAGATCTAATCTTGTCCAATATCCTCCCGAAAAATCCCCAAATCAACCAAGTTAAGTCTCTCCTCTTTAAGTTTTCAATGAAGGTTGCAAAGTACACTATACAGTATTTTCTGTTCAGCTTCTACTACAACCCATAAACTGAAGTTGTAGCAAAAATGAGTTCTGATTTTTGCTCTCTATACAAGTCCAGCCCCTCTGAGCATTTTCTCCTAAAATGCCATTCACCTCTCTCTTAAATGACTCATTCTCTAAAATCCATTTGAAATAAAAACTTCTTCACAAGGAATTTCAGTGTTTCCTACTCATAAACGGCCTCTTTCCACTCAGAGATCACTTATCACATTATTCTTACCATTTTCACAGCACTTCCCATTCTCACCTTCCTAACTAGACTGTAAAGATTCTTTTTATACTCCACTGGATTTAGCCCGTAACATTTGCTGACAGTCATACCGACAATCCTCCCAATGTAATCAAGGATGACTGGGAAAAAAATGTAACTTAGCTATTAAAAAACTTATATAAGACTTCAGACTATCAAACAAACACAAACTATTAAAATCAATTATCATTATCACTAAACTAACCTTAACTAAGATATCAGAACAGAAAGCCAGTTTATACTCTAATTACCTTAAGTTGAATGGGTCTTCATTAATCAAATAACCAGTATATGAAATAAAACGTCACTTCAAACATCAACGAAACAATTTGAAGGGCCTCCCGCTGACATCTGCAGTAGACTGAAACACTAAATCTGAAACTGAATCTGTTATTCTTCAAAGAGCTACAAACTGCCAACCATGTTAAGCACAAACCGGAAAACAATGTTTAGCACAGAATCCCTCAGAAAACAGACAAGAGAATTAGCACCTAAATTTCCCTACAAACCCCACCCCCGAAAAGGAAGTGCAACAGAAAAAAAAAGCATATAAAGTGGGGAAAAAACTTGCTACTGGGTAAAAAAGTCTTTAACCCGCTCAGATGAACAGAACAAGGCCGACGTTGGTCTCTTTCGACCCAGGCGCAAATCGGGGCTACGTGATTCCCCGCAGCAAACTCTAGGGAGATGTGGGCCACAAGCCTGCCCAACCCGGGTAGCTAGCTCCCTGGGCTCGTATCAGGGTTCGATCGGGCCCCTGCTATGTTCGCCCCGCGGGAGCTGAAGCCACTGACCGACTTGACAGCCGCTTCCTGCTCGTCCACTGCCAGGGCCCACGAGTCGGTGGCCATGATCCGGCGGGAAGTGAGGTCGACTCGCTAAAGAATTCACCGCACGCGCGCCAACACCAGTCCTGAGTCCGCTGTCTCCGCGAGAACCACCCCCACGAGGACCGGAAGCGGCGGTGCCGAAAGTGACGTCAGTTCCTGCCCGGCGCAAGGCGTCACTATTCCGCGCGGCGCCGGGCGTGTTCTTCAGCGTCGCCTCTTCCGGTCGTTTGCTGACGAGCGTCTACCGCGGGCTGGAGCACCGTTGTCGCGCTTTGAAATCCCCAGGCTCTGCGAAGTCAAACTATTAGTCCTGGCTTTATTGCCTTACTTCACACTGAGGTAACCCATGCTTTATTTTAAATCTGTCACGTGTCTCTGAATTCTAAAGACTTGCACAAAGTTAAGTCTCCTGAGAATGCTGTAGATGGCTGGTGTCTGGTGTTAACGCGGTAGCATGTAAGACAAAAATCAAAACGAAACCAAGAGCCATTAGACGCCCCCCGTAATTCCATCACTCCGAAAAATAGACGCAGCAGCGTTTTTTCTTCTGGGTCCTTCCAGTTTTCGTCCATATGCATCAAAACACGGGTGTTTTACATAGACAAACAACGTACGCATACAATTTTAAATTTGACCCTTGTATTATATGGCTAAGTATTTTTTTCATGTTATAGTTATCGATTTCATGGCATTATAATAGTCCATTAAATTCATGTCACATAAATTATCTAACTCCCCCTACCTCTGTCACCTTGGGGATGTATATGTTGTTTCCAACGTTTTATCGTTTATACTCAGTGAATATCTCCATCCCATCAAAAATCATCTTGTTTGCTTTTGGTTCGCTTTCTGCCTCTTGCCTCCCACCCCAGAATATGAATTCTTCGAGCAAGAGCAAACATTTTATGTCTTAGTCACAGTTAATTTGTGAGAAATTCATGACACATAGTAGCCTCTTTTTTTTTTTTAAGATTTTATTTATTTATTTGACAGACAGAGATCACAAGTAGGCAGAGAGACAGGCAGAGAGAGAGGAGGAAGCAGGCTCCCTGCAGAGCAGAGAGCCCGATGTGGGACTCGATCCCAGGACCCCGAGATCATGACCTGAGCAGAAGGCAGAGGCTTAACCCACTGAGCCACCCAGGTGTCCCTGTTAGGCAGTTTCTTAAGAAGTTAAACCTAGGGGCGCCTGGGTGGCTCAGTGGATTGAGCCTCTGCCTTCGGCTCTGGTCATGATCTCAGGGTCCTGGGATCGAGCCCCGCATCGGGCTCTCTGCTCCGCGGGGAGCCTGCTTCCCTTCCTCTCTCTCTGCCTGCCTGTCTGCCTACTTGTGATCTCGGCCTGTCAAATAAATAAATAAAATCTTTAAAAAAAAAAAATTAAACCTATACATACTCTGTGACCCAGCAAATCTACTCCTGGTTACTATCCAAGAGAAATGAAACATATGTCCACAAAAAGACTTGTACCAAATGTTTATAGCAAAATTCGTCAAAAATAGCCCCAAACTGGAAACCCAAATGTCCATCAACAGGAAAATGGGTACACACATTATGGTATGTTTATTCATTGAATTACTACTCAGCAATGAAAAGGAATAAACTATTCATGATGAAGTAGGTGAATCTTAAGAGATGTTGCATTGAAGGGAAGAAGTCAGATATAAGAGATGCAATACTGTAGGATTCACATATATGCAAGTCAAAAATTGGAAAAGGGGGGCGCCTGGGTGGCTCAGTGGGTTAAGCCTCTGCCTTTGGCTCAGGTCATGATCTCAGGTTCCTGGGATCGAGTCCCGCATCGGGCTCTCTCCTCAGCGGGGAGCCTCCTTCCCCCTCTCTCTCTGCCTGCTTCTCTGCCTACATATGATCTTTGTCTGTCAAATAAATAAATAAAATCTTCATAAAAAAATTGGAAAAGGGAAATCTGTAGTGATAATACTCATCTGAGGGCAATGCATCTGGATGAGGGAAGGTTGAGCAGGACACAAGGGAACTTCTGGGTGATAGAAATGTTGTGTATCTTTTTTTTTTTTTTTAAGATTTTATTTATTCATTTGACAGAGGACAAGCAGGGGGAGCGGCAGAGGGAGAGTGAGAAGTGGGCTCCCACCAAGGAGGGAACCCAATGTAGTGCTCGATCCCAGGACTCCAGGATCACAACCTGAGCCGAAGTCAGACGCTTAACCGACTGAGCCACCCAGATGCCCCTAAATTTTATTTTTAAGTAATCTCTACACCCAACTTGGGTCTTGAACTTAGAACCCTGATATCAAGAGTCACATCCTCCACCGGCTGAGCCAGCCAGGTACCCAAAATGTTCTGTATCTTGATTGGGGTCCTGGTTACATAGATGTATAAATTTGTTAAAACTCATGGAACTGGGTACCCGGGTGACTCAGTTGGTTCCAGCCCCATGTTGGGCTTCCCACTGAGTGGGGAGTCTGCTTTCTTCTCCCTTTCCCTCTGCCCCTTCCCCCATCTGCTTGTGCTCTATCTTTCTCTCAAATAAATAAGTAAAATCTTTAAAAACAAACTAGTGGAACTGTATATTTCAAATGTCATTTTATTATATATAAATTATCCTTCCCAATAACATTGATTTAAAAAACAAAAAAGGGAATGAAGTACTAATAAATACAGCAACAGAAATGAGAGTTCGCGGTCTTACAGACATTATGTTGAGGAAAAGAATCCAGAGATATAGTGTGTAGTACATGTTTCCATTTATGTAAGTTCAAAATAGGTATGTATATATAATCTCTAGAGATAGAAATCAGAAGTGGTTGCTGGGGGATGGGCTGGGGTGAATAGGATTGTTTGGAAGTGCAAAAGAGAACTTTCAGGAATGATGAAAATATTCTGTATCTTTTTTATTTTTTTAAATGTTCTGTATCTTAATTGGAGTGGTGGTTACAAAGCAATGCAGTGAAAAAAACCTAAATTTTTAAAAACACAGGTAGTAACACTTTGTACTGTAAAAAGTGTTTGTGGGGGGTTTAGAATGTTTTCTCAGCTCTTATCTACTCATTTAAAAAGAGGGCATGCACAGGAGTATACCTTATGCTATAGAAAAATGCCACATAGTCTTCCCAAGTAACTAGTTTAATTCCCGGCATCCTTAGCACCAGTGAGTTGGAAAACTACATTATTTATAAGGAGCCAGCACCATGGTCTAACTCTATGTGGGGCAGCAACCCTGAGAGAGACTGCTAATTGCGTTTCTGAGGAATAATGTTTCTTCTGTCTTACTATTGCAGCAATTGCTGAAAATACCAACAACTAGATTTTGAGGCACCTCTCCCTCCCAGTCTGTCTTATCTCAAACATCTAGGCAGCAGACTCTCATGAAAAGCAAAAGCAAGAACACGAACAGCCTAGTTTTTCTAAGTTCTTTGGGGACAGAGGATCTTGCGTAGAGCACAACTGAAGTCTAGGAGTCCACTCTCCTCTTTTGATTGCTGGGTTTGTTTTTTTTTTCCCTTAAGATTTTATTTATTTGACAAAGAGAGCTCACAAGCAGCTAGAGCAGCCGGAGGAGGGAAAGGGAGAAGCAGGCTCCCTGCTGATCAGAGAGCCCCATGCAGGGCTCAGTCCCAGGACCCTGGGATCATGAGATGAGCTGAAGGCAAACACTTAACAGACTGAGCCACCCAGAGTTCCTTGATTGCTGTTTTATTACAAAGTCAGCTGCTCTGTCACTGAGAGGGTGACACCTACATTGTTCCCACTGAGACACAACTCCTCAAGCTCAATATGGTCTCCTGCGGAATTGAGGATAGGACTTTTGCTTGCATCGGATATGTAGGGTGTTTACTGAAATTTCTTTTTAGTTCACCACCTATTCCAGTTAGAAGGCTGGCGGGCATTTGCTTCGCCCAGGTGAGTTCTCTCAGGGAGATCTAGGCTGAGGCTCTAGCCAGAACAATGAAACCAGCCAACCTGTTTTAGGACAGCTCTGGGCAATAGAGAACTCCTTGCCAAGGCTATCACTTCCCCTCAGTTAGCATTTATATCCCAAAAGGAGGGCATCCAGCCAGAAGCCACTGAGAATCCCACTCTTCTCCAGACCAGTGACTGACAGGAAGGGCAAATTCTCCTGAAGCTGCAGAGTAGAGAGTCTCATGCTCTGAGTAAGATTCAGCTATGCTAGGCAGTGAGGACAAAATGTGTTAACATTTTAAATGCATCCTACGTGATTTACTTGAATTATCTGATTTACTTAGTTAATCTAAAGACTAAAAAGTTAACTTTTCCCAGGTACCATGTGGCCTAATAAGTGGCAAATACAGGATTTGAATTCAGGGCAACCCAGTTTCAGAAATCACTGGGCAAGAAAACTGGAAACTAAGGGCAGAATGAGGGGCCAGCATTCCTGGGATACTTTTTTTTTTTTTTTAAGATTTTATTTATTTGACAGACATCACAAGGAGGCAGAGAGGTAGGCAGAGAGAGAGGAGGAAGCGGGCTCCCCACTGAGCAGAGAGCCCAATGTGGGGCTCGATCCCAGAACCCTGAGATGACCTGAGCCGAAGGTAGGGGCTTAACCCACTGAGCCACCCAGGCGCCCCTTCTGGGATACTTTTTAACTGGCCCTTTGGGCCTGGGTGTGCTTGAACTGCATCGTCCATGGAATTGCCTGATCACATGATTGTTTCAATTTCATCACTCAGCTGGGAATCCTATGGGCTGGGGACCTTACCTGTTTTGTTCACATTTGGTTCCCCAGCATCTTGCCCAGAGCAGGGACACAGCGAACAGTTGAATTAGGTAGTGAACAGATCAGTGAATGAACTGGTGATCAACAAATAACCATCTCTCAGGGACACACCTGTCTTTGTGGTGTCATTTCTTCCGAGTGAATGGGTACAGGAACTTGCATTGCTTGTTCCTCTGGTGGGAGTGGGCCTGACAGGACGATGGCTCTGCTCTGGGAACTACTCTTCTCTCAGGATGCCTCTGTGTACAGGAGGCAACGGGAGGGAAATGGGAAGGGGGATGCTGTAAGGATTCAAAAAATTTTTTGAATAACAAAAAAAATTCTATGAAAAAGTGATTGGGGATAATTTTAAAAGAAAACATGTAAAACGTCTTCCATGTTTTCATTGGTTAACACATTAGCAAAGCAGATTTCTCTGTAAAACACATCCTGCTGACAGGAATTCAGTGATGATCGAGTAAAACTACTTCCTGCCTTTACTGTCCTTAAGTACAAGGAACACAGACACCAAACCAGCAGTCTTAAACCTAGGCATATTTGTATATGAAGCATATACAGCCTAGTTGTTAAGAATATGGCCCTGGGGACACCTGGGTGGCTCAGTCATTAAGCATCTGCCTTCGGCTCAGATCGGGATTCTGGGATTGAACCCCAGCATCTGACATTCCGCTTGGTAGGGGAGCATGCTTCTCCCTCTGCCTGCTGCTTCCCACTGCTTGTGTTCCCTTCTCTCTCTCTCTGTTGAATAAATAAATAAGTAAATATTTAAAAAAAAAAAAAAAAAAAAAGAACTTGGCCCTGTAGCCAGACTGCCCAGACTCAAGGCCTGGCTTGCTACTTCCTGGCTATATGTTGTAGGGCAAATTCCTTAACCTCTCTGTGCCTGTTCCTCATCTGTAAAACAGGAATCATAACATTTTTTTATAACATTTCTTATGAAGAGTTGGTAAGTTAATCCATATAGACCTTTAGAAGGTTATTTAACAGAATGTTAATAAGGCAAATACCGGACATGATGGGGGATTATGACAGGGGAGTGAGGCATGCCTTCCTGAAGAAACAATTTTTACCACTGAAATTGGAAGGACCAGGAAGAGACAGAAGAAAGGGAAGGATTGGGAGAGGAGTTTCAAGGAGAGGTATAACCATGGCAGTGGATGCAAATGGTCACAGGTTGTTAGGGGGCAACTTGGGGAGGGATGAGTCTCTCCCTCCAGGCTCCTCTCCCCATGCAGGGTATCCCAGTCTCCTGTGCTCTGTTAGGGGGTAGGGGCACTTCCAAGAGATCAGGCAAGAGGGAGCTCTCCAGGGTGGAGCAAAGGGAGTGTCCTCTGAGCTTCTTCCACACTGCTCCCTAGCTGCCTGCAGCACTGGAGGGCTCCCATTTTTAGTTAGGTTCTTTTCCCCCAATGCTCATCTTTGCCACAATCCTGGAGGTGAAAACCTCTTCTAGCATTATCTTTGAATTTTTGTTTCAGCTTCAGAGTGGGCTGGAGGAGGAAATACGGTTTTGAGAAATTGGGGAGGGAAGTGCACAGGACCACCACCTTCTGAGACATAGCCCAGCTTGAGGGCAAATTTCAGTGATAGTGGAGCAGAGAGTATGAGGGAGAAAGTAAAGCAAGTAAGGCATCTGATCTGGAGAGCCTAGTTAGTACCTACCATGTTAGGCAGTTTGGGCTTATCTTTTTTTTTTTTTAAGATTTTATTTGTCAGAGAGACAGAGAGTGCATGCACACAAGCAGGAAGGGCAGCAGGCAGAGGGAGAAGCAGACTCCCTGCTGAGCAAGGAGCCTGATGGGGGACTCGATCCCAGGATTCCGGGATCATGACCTGAGCCAAAGGCAGATGCCTAACAAACTGAACCACCCAGTTATCCCCCCGCCTTTTTTTTTTTTTTTTTTTAAAGAATTTATTTATTAGAGACCTAGCAGGGGCGGGGGAAGCAGAGGGAGAGGAAGAAGCAGACTACTCACCAAGCGGGTAGCCTGACACAGGGCTCTCTTCCGGGACCCCCGGACCATGACCTCAGCCAAAGGCAGATGCAAATGGACTGAGCCACCCAGGCACCTCTGAGCTAATCTCAAGAAAAATGGAAAGTGTGTATGGGGGCAGGAGATGGTTTTAACCTGAAGGGTGGGGTCATCAGACTGAAATGTTAGAAAGATCACTCTGGCTGCTATGTGGACAGTTGAACTAGAGGAAAACCTGACTGGAGGCAGGAGCAACCACTAGGAGGCTAATGTAGTAGACCAATGACAATGGTGATCTAGACCAGGGGGAATTCAAGAAACATCAGATTGAACCATGTGAAAGTGCCACCTTTGTAGGTCAATATTTCATTTGATTCAACCTAAAAGAAGGTGGTAGATTAAAAATAGCCACAGATACTTCAAGCTCCTCCTGTGAGAAGATATTTATTTCCCCATCATCTCTGCGCTGGCCTTGTCATTTGCTTCAACTAAAAGAATGTGACAGAAGTGCACTGGGGAGGGGTGCCTGTGTGGCTCAGTTGGTTAAGCATCTACCATCGGCTCAGGTCATCCCAGGATCCAGGGATTGAGTCCCCAGTTGGGCTTTCTGCTCAGCAGGGAGCCTCCTCCCCCTGCTTGTGCTCTAGCAAATAAATGAAATCTTTTATTAAAAAAAAAAAAAAAAAAGTGGACTGGGGAGTTCTGAGCCAAGGCTTCAAGAGAACTTGGAGCTTCTGCTCTCCCCTCTTGAAACCTAGAGACCATCTGCCATGTTATGAAGATGAAAGACCCTGTGGAGGGGCCCAGCTGTCTCAGCAGAGTCCACACAACAGCCAGTGGAATACAGCTGCATGTGTGAGCCTGGGTAAGACCAGCAGAGCCACCCAGACTAAATTGCTTTGAGCCATTGTTTTGGGGTGATGTGTTACACAGCAGCGGATAATAGATATGAAAGGACTTGGTGATTATTGGTTGGGGGTCAGGAAGTTCCTGATTCCAGATTTCTGTTTTGAACAACAGACAATTGCAGTGCCATTTTGTGAGATAAAGTTAGAGGAAGAGCCAAGAGCAGAACATGAGTTTTTTGGAGTGGTGATGGTTGGTGGTATACAAGATGATGGGTTCGGTTTTGGATATGTTGAGTACAGGATTCCTTGAAGACATTCCAATTGCAAGTGTCATGTGGGCAGTTGTTCTTATAACCCTGGAGCTCGAAAAGTGGGTCTTGGTATAGGTTTTAGAGTTGCCAGCAGAAAGAAAGCCAGAGGAATGAACAAGATTGCCCACAATAGAGAAAGAGGAAGAAATACCCCAAAACAGATCTATGAGGAGTGCTCACATTTAAGAGGTAAATATAAAAGCCTACCAAGGAGACAGAGAAGTGGCCAGAGTGAAGGAAGACCAGTAAGTGTGGTGTGTCACTTTAGTCACCAAAGAATGGTTAGAGAAAGGGCCTGTTCCACAGTAACCAAAGTATGGAAGGAGCCTAGATGTCCATCAACAGATGAATGGATAACAAAGATGTGTGTTTTGAGGGGGGTGTATTAGGGAGTTATCATGCAGCCATCAAAAAAATATCTTACTATTTGCAACAACATGGATGGAGCTAGAGGGTATTATGCTAAGCGAAATGAGTCACAGAGAAAGACAATTATTATATGACCTCACTGATAGGAGGAATTTGAGAAACAAGACAGAGGACATAGGGGAAGGGAGGGAAAAATGAAACAAGATGAAACCAAAGAGGGAGACAAACCATAAGAGACTTTTAATCTCAGGAGACAAACAGGGTTGCTGGAGTGGAGGGGGATGGGAGGGATGGGGTGGCTGGGTGAGGGACATTGGGAAGGGTATGTGCTATGGTGAGTGCTGTGAATTGTGTAAGACTGATGAATCACAGAGCTCTATGCCTGAAACAAATAATATAGTATATGCTAATAAAAAAAAAAAGAGGAAGGGACTGTTATGGTGCTAAATGCTGTTGAGTCAAATGTAAGTACAAAGTGTTTTTCAGAGGTGCCTGGGTGGTGCAGTTGGTTGAGCATCCGACGCTTGGGTTCAGTTCTAGTCGTGATGTCAGGGTCGTGAGATGAAGCCCTGCGTTGGGCTCTGTGCTCAGTGGGGAGTCTGCTTTTCTCTCTCTCTCTCTCCCTTTTCTCCCCATCCTCCTTGGGTATAGTTTCACTTTTGCAAGATCTGAAAGAATTATGGAAATAGATGGTGGTGGCTTTATCACATTATGAATGTATTTCATACACTGTACACCTGAAAATGGTTAAGATGGTAAATTTTGTTATGTGTATTTTACCACTCCTCCTCCTCCTCCTCCTCACACACACACGGAAAAATTGATGGGGGGGGGGACCAGCTAGTGGCATGGGAAAGGTTGAAAATATGAGAGGGAGAAGATGGAGCAAGTCCTTAAGCAGCCACAGTAGAGGGAATTCGGTGCACTGGTAGAGAAATTTAGACAGTAGGCACTTCTCCCATTGTAACAGGATGGAGAGGAAAGGATAGGCGTGCTTGGGAAAGGTCTGGTGGCAGAAAGCTGAGGGGGTTTCCTTGTGTTGACTGTTTACTCTGGGTATGGAGATAATGGAGTTGAAGATTGAGGTGAGTCTTAAAATGATCACTGGATAGAGTGGAAGAGTTCATCTGAAAGGACTGATGAGGGGCACCTGGGTGGCTTAGTTAAGCGTCTGACTCTTGGTGTCAGCTCAGGGTTGTGAGTTCAAGCCCTGAATTGGACTCCATGTTGGATGTGAAGCCTATCTAAAGAAAAAGAACGAACTAATGAACCAGGAGGCTAGAGGTACTGCAGCTGTTTCTGAAGTTGTTCCTTCCATGGGCATTAGATACGAAATCAGATGAACAGAACAATATTTGTCCCTCTAACATAACCTTGTTTTAGAAATTAAACCAGTACCAAACATTGGGACCTGTGCTGTTGTTAAACCTGGATTCAACTGGCATTAATTTATCAGGACATTTCTCGTGTAAATTTAGAAGCTGTTGGTGTGAGAGGAATATAGACCAGAAGACAACACCTAGTACATTTGACCACACACCCGACCAGGGCTTTCTCATGTTCTTTCAAGTCTAAGCATGGGGATGTGTGCTCTCAGGGATAAGCTAACCTGAGACTACTTGGCTTTCCTCCAATTGGAGAATTCCGAAAATGGTGGAAGTATGTGGATAAAGATAGAACAGTTGTTAAGAATCAAGAAATGTGTACTGGTACTTGTAGGAGAGTTCCATTTAAACCCCTCCCCCTGCCTTAAGGGAGCTGACTGTAGCCCTGGGCTGCAGATCTGCATGATCAAAAGATCTGCCTAAGAGAGATGGCTACAGTGGAAATGAGAATGATCTCACGGGAGCAGCTGACACCCAAACCATGACCAATCTCAGACCACATCCAGTATTTTCCTCCACCTACTCCTATCCCCCATCTTACAACTAGAACTACTATGGAGCCCCTTGCTCAGATGAATACTCACACCAGAAAGGTTTCTAAGTCAAGGCAGAAGCATCTAGCAACAGGGGCTAGAGAACAAGAGGGCATTAGGTATGAGTATGACAGATACCCTCCAAACAGATCTCCACCTGGCCTGACTTCCAACAAGGTGTTTGAAGTTATTCTGGGAAAACCCTGTCCCAGATTCAGGACTGGGAAAGCAGGGTCCTGGAGCCTCCTAGCATCAGCCCCTCTAGTTCCTTCACCTCCATTGTATCATTTTTAGAAGATGCTGCAATCTGATTCAATCAACAGGATAAAGAATAATTATTCTCAAGCAGAAAAAGTCAAGTCATTTAAAACTGCAGAGTTCCTAAGAACCTGACATTTGTGTCTAGGACCAAGAAAAACTTGAAGACCCCTGAAATCTACAAGATGTTGAAGAGGGGCCAAGTCCCTGCTTGTAGAGGTGACAGGCCTGAAATCATACATGCTGTGTATGAGACTCAACCCTGATGCATCTGATCTGTTCTTTCCAAACCTTCCCTTTGGGCTTCTCCCCAGAATGATTTTGCACAGTGGATCTTTCCACAAATCCTTTTTGGAATAACAAGTAGGTATAAAAGCCCATCATTTTTCCTGTGATAACCGTCTAGTCCACTTCTTTTGTGCTTTCAGTACAACCTTGGCACTTGCTGTGTGATGGGACTACGCAATCATCTTCAAACTGTTTTCTCAGATGCCTGCCTTTCCCAGCTCCAATATATCCTACAAACCTCTGCTAGACCCCCCCAAAAAACCCCCCACTAATTTCATCACTCCCTTTATGTGATTTAACAATCTTTGACTGTTCACTAATAAATCCAAACACTGTTCAATCAAGTTTTCATTTTGTACCTAACAAGACTTTTCTCTGTCCACATGGTGAAGCTGCTCTCCTCACTGCCCTTCCAGTATGCTAGGTTTATCCTGGGGAAGCTATTTTAGTTTTAATATTACTTTCCACTGCCTACAGCACTCTCCTTGTCACTTTTCTCTCAGAAGCAAACTCCACTCCTTTATGAAATCTCTAGCCTCAGAAATCCTTAATTTCTGAATACCGTTGACACTGAATGAAACTGTCTTCATGTTAAATAATAAACAAGATGAAACAAAGGGAGAAGACCTGCTTCCAAGGCCTATTTGTATTTCTTTCCTAGGACTAGAAAAATAGAATGTAAGGACTTTGTCTTTACTGGCATCTACCTTCTTTCTGATTAGGTAGCCAGTGTTCTCTGGGTTTACCAGCAGGAAAAAAGCAATGTGAGGAGCACTCTGGCAACCAAGAGGGGTCCTTGGCCTATAGAGACATTGGAACTGTTCGTGCTGGAGCAATGGTAATTCTGACATGTAGTAGTAGGATCAGGTAATGACTAGCCTATGGGATCTTAAGTGTCTCGACTTAAGCATGATCACTAATTCCAGCAACCCAAAACATACTTTTTATACTCATTAATTAATGGTATCCTAGTAACATGCATACTTCATAATTCATTTAACATCAATAAGAAATATACCAGCAATTGACTAGTTCTTATGCACAAAGCCATTCAATGACACTCCAGAAAATTCCAATAAAAAATCCATTGTTTATCGATGAACATATCCAGAATCTTCCATTGGACCAAAAATCTCTTTTTCCAAGTGAGTTTCTCTGTTCTAGGACAGTTCATCATTCCATACATGAGAACTTACTAAAAAGAATAAAAGAAACTCTGGGGACTGAAGCTTACCAAGTACATTTTCAGTACATCAGTGGTATCTCAAAACAGCACATAGTCAGAGGCAGCTGTGGACCACTGAACTCTGGGAGCCAAGCTCTGGCAAGGATGAGTATGGATTGTGAAGAAATACGGACTGCAGTGATACTGGGGTGACACTACACAGCCAGCATAACAGTGAGTCTTACCTTTTTAAAAGACACTCCTTTGGGAGTCTCGCCCCAGGAAAATGCATCTAAATTCAAGATATGGCACATACTTCATAGACTCCATGAAACCCATCTAGTGAATTCTTAAGAGTCCAAGCCCCCAGACGGAACCCTGTTGATCTAGACTTCTACCAGATACCTATTTACTCCTAGTATTGAGAAGTCTGAGGCCTATCCCTTCCCCTTTTCCTCCTTAAATTTAGGGCTATGCAGTGGGCAGGTTACAAATGTTGTGAGAAGGGGGGAGATGGAGGTACCGGGCAGCTTTGTGAGCAGTCAGTACTCCTTTAATTATTGCCTTTGATTTAGTTATTACAGGGTTGGTCCACAGCACTGCAGGGGGTGGGAGACAAAAATTTCTTCTCTTCTTAAAAGATTCCCAATGTGGGTCAGAGTTGGCCAGAAGCAGAGAACACTCAACAGTCAAATGCCCACTGGGGTGGCGGATTGGCGGTCTTTTGGTCTGTCTGCAGTATCTGTAATGTCAGATTAAGGAAACCACCTGGAGGCTGGTATTGGCACCTTCCCTTCCCAGGAAACAGATCTGGCCCTAAAACATGGAAACACTTACAAGGATAATCTGGGATTGGAGCAGTTCTCATCATAGAAAATCCCTCTTCCAGGTCTGGGCCTAGACAAAGTAGCCATTCTGTATCAAGGTCAAAGAACGGGAGGGGACTCCTTGTGACTGGGGTCTCCGTTTCATCTCATCCTTGCTGTGTCATTCTGTGGGTACCATCAGCCTAGGCCACGTCTGAGAAAGCGTCCATCACTAGTATTTGCTTGGACTATTCTGCAGAAAGATGCCCAGTAAGGAGGGAGCCAGTTCCTTGGCACTTACTCGGCCTTGCACAGGTGAATGACCACAGTCCTTCTAGTCCCTTATTGCACTCTTTGTATTCCAAGAATTGTGAACACAGACGTTTGGAATCACTTCACAACCAGGACAGCAAATAACTGAAATAATACCCCAGCTCTGACAAATCTTGCCTTCTGGGATCTGGAGACAAAGCAAGTATTTGTGACTACTGCTGACCACTTCTGGAGCTGCCTTGAAGCTGGCCACAAGTGATCGGAAGCCGTAATTTTCACGGAAGATCCAAACCTTAGATCACCTTTTATTTGCTTGGGGCTCCTAAGGGGTCAAGGTGACAATAGAGATTATAAAAAAGATGCTGCAAGTGCCTGTGAGCCCAGGATGTGTGGCAAGCTCAGGCCACCACTAACTCTCCACGATGACTTGTGCACAGGCCTTGCTCAAGCACACGCAAGGGACCCACCAGGAATCATGTGCACCGTACACAGATTGCACCTGCTGATGAGAACCAGGAGGTTGTGGTCCTGCAGCACAAATCTGCATACACCGAAAGTCTCAGGGTGGCACTTTGGTCCATGCTAAGCACATCCCTTCCTGGTGTGGGCATCAGGACAGAGGGAAATGACAACATTCAGATGAGCTCTACCACCCCAAATCCAGAGCACCAGCTCACAGGCCTCATGCCATACAACAAACATGATGGCTGGCTGATGTATCTGTCCTACTTGGGGTCTCTGTGTCCCTCTTCACCTCTGTTCTGCTTGAGGCTGTTCTGAACACTTCTGGCCAGAGAATAGGCAGGGGCTGCCACAAGGATCTCGAGCAGTGATTAGCCACAGCATCTAGATGGGGGAAAAGGTGGCCAAAAAGAAAACGGAATTTTCAAAAAGTAAATTTCTCTGTATTCACGCCTAATCTTCAGAAGTTGTGTAAATATTTTTTTTCTACCTTCCCCCATCATTTGCACAATTTTTGTCGAGTCCAAACGTAATTTAAAATGAGGTAGGTAGTTTCTTCTCCTCTGCTTTTGTCTTTGTGGTGACTGTCGAGGCCTGTGCCGTGAAAGCACTGGTCTCCCATGCAGGCAGAGTGCCGGGGTGGGCACTGGTGACTGATAGAGCGTCTCAGTTGGCTATTTTCTCAATCTCATCCAAATCATCCGTGTCCAGTCTTTCTATTTTCTTATCTGGGGAGGAAAATGAGAAATCAGTGCGGGTCTACCATGGAGACACACACACCTAGGAAAGGGACAGCACAGCAGGGAGAGAGGAAACACAGCGTTCTGCCCGGCCTAGGAACAGGACCATACCTCTGGCCACAGCAGTCTTGCACTTGACCCCAAAGACTCCCGGTGCCCGAGTGAGGGACAGAGAGAGCCCCGGGTCCCTCAGCCTGGCCAGGGGGGCACTGTCCTTTGCATCCCTGACCCTGAAAACTTGCCAGGTGTGCTCTTCGAGAACTTCCATATTGTAGGAAAGGAGGGGACTGTGTGACAAGGACACGGGCCTCTCTCGGGGCCACGGGAGAACCGACCCTTCGTCCCTCCCTGGGGGCCATTCCCAGGCGCTCACTAAAATGCTCCTGGATTCTGTTGAGGATGTTCATGCTGTGCTTGCTGTCAACCATGTTCACTGCCAGGCCCCTCTTGCCAAAGCGGCCCGTGCGCCCGATCCGGTGCAGGTAGGTCTCGTTGTCCGGGTTCCCGTCCTTGTCCACGGGGAGGTCAAAGTTGATGACGACAGAAACCTGTTCGACGTCAATACCTACATGAAAGGCAGGTGCAGAGGAGTCAGGACGGGAGCCGAAAATCACTGCCAACCAAGTGAGGCCGACACACACCAGCTTCGGGTGGAAGGAAGAGTCTGGGGCAGGCCGGCTCTGGGACTCGGGGACCGGGGGCATGCGGCAGAACCCAGAGGGAAAGACAGAACTTCGGCAAGTGCTGACAAAATTATGACCTCAAGAAGAGAGCCTCTGCTAGACACAAGTATCAGAAAACGCAGCCGAAACCTCCGTGGGGGCCCCAAAGAGAGCAGACACCGTCCTGGGCCAGCGAGCTGCTGCTCCATGTCCTTCCAGCACATCGGCGCCTCTGGCTTCTGTGACATTCTCATGTGCCCGGGGAGCCCAGTCTCTCCAGGAGAGAAGCAAGCCCACGTGGACACCCCCAAACCGGCGGAGCGCCCCGTACAGGACTCCCTGGCTACCCGGGGCCTGGCGGACAGACACGTTCTCTGCTCACCGCGGGCACACACGTTGGTGGTCACCAGCACCTTCTCTTTGCCCTCTCGGAAGCGCTCGATCACCGCAGCCCTCTGCTCCACCATCATTTCGCCACTCAGCAGCGCCACCTGGTGGCCTTCTTTGGAGAGCTCTGCTGCCAGCCAGCTCGCTGTTTTGCGGGTCTGGGGAGAACAGAATTGTTTTAAATGAAGAGACTTTTAAAGAAAAAGATAACAGCAAAAAAGTGGCTTGTTGCCATTAAAAGTACATGAAGACCTGCTGAGTTCAGTCATCAGGATAGGCTTACCAATTTCAAAAATACTTCTGGCCCTGTCATTTTTTTAGATGAATTACTTAAATCATCTTAGTGTTCCGCTAGGAAGAGTGTGGTGTGAGCCAAAAGTCATCATTCCCAAACAGTCTATATTCTTAATGTTTTATATAATTATTTCATTGGATGTTATTTGTGGAGTTTTTTCCAAATTATCTCTAAGAAGTGGGACCAAAGAAGGTTCAAATCTTCACAGTCTTTCCCTCATAACTCGTTAAGTCTGAGAATACTCCCTGGGGCAGGTGGAGGTGATTCATCATTTCCTTTCTGGCCACATGGGGCACCTGGCCCGCCTCAGCACTGAGGTGGCGCTGGCTGACAGGAGGGGCAGGCACACCCTCCAGGGTAGCTGCTGCCACTGCTACTCACATGGCAGAAGATCATGGCCTGAGCGATGGTGATGGCCCCATACAGGTTACACAAGGCCTGGAACTTCTCATCTCTGTTATTGCACAGCACGTAATACTGCTTGATGGTGTCCAGTGTCTCCTCCTCGCGCTTCAACTTGATAATGTTTGGGTCTGGGACCACTTTCTGGGCAAACTTCCAGACAGAGTCTTCGAAGGTGGCAGAGAAAAGCAGCATCTGGCAGTTCCTGGGCAGCATCCTGCAAGGGAAGACCCAGGTATGGGGTATGATCCCGAGTCTTTTCTGGAACAAACAGAAGACAGCGGCCTGGGGCTTGCATGGGCTACATGCCCAGGAAAACAGCAAAAGCGGGAGGAGAACAGCGGGGAAGAGGTGAGAGCAGCCACGGGGCAGGAATGGGGCTGGGGTTAGATTCCCTAAGTCTCCTTCCTCAACCCCAGGTCAGCGCTGACGAGGAAGTGGCCTATCAAACAGATGCTTCTGGAGGTACTAGATAAAGAACCTGACAGGAGCAAGAAGAGGTGTTTGAAGTAAAAGGAGAAGATGCTGCAGATCAGGAGGCTGAGAAGTTCCTCTTGACTCAAGAGTTCCTACCTCTGTATGCGGATGCTCTGATCTTGGTGGCCCTGAGTAGCTATCATCACGTCAGCCTCATCCAGAACAAACACCTTGATCTTCTTGGGGTCAATGAACTTGAGCTTGGCGCACCAGTCCAGAACAGTCCCAGGGGTGCCAATGACAATGTGCTCACTGATCTTCTGACCTCTTTCCACTGTGGAGACAAGATGTTTTCTGTGGGTATTTTCCATGGTAAAGCCAGCTTTCCTCTCTGAGAAAATCTAAAGCTATGCTGTACTTTAATGTCAACTGTTTTGATGTTTGCATTAATATGTTAAAGTAGGGTTATAATATCACCACAGCATTTAATAATGCTGAAAAGACATAGGATAGAAACAGTGACAAGATGAAAGCCTCTTCAGTAGTGTTCTTGTCCGTTCTCTGTAGTCATCCAGTTCTCTTTCGAGGAGGATCTGTTGTTATCTTTATTTCTTCTCTGTCAGCATCATTCCCCCAGCCCAGGGTTGCACTTCTCACAAGCAGACTTTCACCGCTTTCTCCAGTGTACTCTGCCCCTCAGCTATCCTGGCACCTACATCAAACAAGCCAGTTGCCTTTACACACCCTTGCCCAGGTCAGAAAATAGGATTCATCATGAATGGCTTTGCTTTCTCAAAGAAGCACAAAGTCCTCTCTTAGGTAAAGTGCTTCCCCAAACAAGGCCCAGCGGACCATGGCACATTCTTGACTCTCTGTGGTTTGAAACTGAGATTTGCCTCTTCGTTTTGAATTAGATGGCACTTACATATTGAATTTAAGTCTCTTAATGACAACCATGACCTGACATACACAATCTCCCTCTTAATCACTGCCAAAATTTTGCCCAAATGTGAATGTTGAGTCAATTCAAAGCTAATAAATGCTGCTTCTTTCTTAAACCAATTACTGCCTCCCATAAAAGTTATTCAGACTCTGGCATTCTAACTTCAATCCAGTTTACAACCAATTTACATAATAAATGTATGATCATCTTCCACTAAGTTTTATAATTGTATTACTTTTTAGAAGCAACTTCAAGTTGGTATTAGTTGGTATTGTACGCTGAGTGGATTTGTGAGTCATAGTTACACATGTTAAAGATTCACAGCCAAACTTTCAACAGTTTTTATATTACTTAAATATTGTTAATTTGTTGCAAAACAAAAGTACGAAGATGAATAAAGAAAAAGTAATAAAAATAAGCTCCAAACAAAAAACAGACTCTTAAATACAGAGAACAGATTTGCCATAGGGGAGGTAGGTGGGGAGGTGAGTGAAATAGATAAGGGGGATTATCCTTTACATTTATACACTTATTTTGATGAGAACTGAGAACAATACAGACTTGATCTATCATTATATTATATAGCTGAAACTAATAAAACACTGTTAATTATAATTCAATTAAATTAAATGCCAGAGTTAATTGTCATGAATATTCAAGAACTTTTTTTTTTTAAAGATTTTTATTTTATTTATTTTATTTGACAGATAGAGATCACAAGTAGGCAGAGAGGCAGGCAGAGAGAGAGAGAAGAGGAAGCAGGCTCCCCGCCGAGCAGAGAGCCTGATGCGGGGCTCGATCCCAGGACCCCGGGGATCACGACCCGAGCCGAAGGCAGAGGCCTCAACCCACTGAACCACCCAGGCGCCCCTCAAGAGCATTTTTGTTCTTCTAATGACATTAAAAAGAAATTGGGCAATTAAACAAAACCAGAATGTGCAGTATTTTATAAGCAATTGGTCTGGACCATTCAAAAAGTCAGAAGTAGTGGGGAGGAGAAGGTGGAGGGACTATTCTAGATTTAAAGAAACATAAGAGATACAACACCAAATGCAGTGCATTCACACCAATTTGATCTTGGTTCAAAAACAAAACAGCCATAAAGACCATGGGACTTTTGGGACTATTAGGGAAAAATAAAAATGGACTAGGTACTAGTTATTAGAGAATCTCCTAATTTTCTTGGTTGTGATAAGGGTTTTGTGGATATGCTGAAGAATGTACTTATTGTGGGGCGCCTGGGTGGCTCAGTGGGTTAAAGCCTCTGCCTTGGCTCAAGTCATGATCCCAGAGTCTTGGGATCGAGCCCCACATCGGGCTCTCTGCTCGGCAGGGAGCCTGCTTCCTCCTCTCTCTCTGCCTGCTTCTCTGCCTACTTGTGATCTCTATCTGTCAAATAAATAAATAAAATCTTAAAAAAGAAAAAAAAAAAGAATGTCCTTACTGTGAGATGCATGCTAAAGTATTTATTAAAAAAATTTTTTTTAAAGATTTCCTTATGGGACACCTCAGTGGCTCAGTCGGTTAAGCATCTGCCCTCAGCTCAGGTCATGATCCCAGGGCCCCAGAATCAAGTCCCACATGGGGCTCCTTGCTCTGCAGGGAGCCTCATTCTCCCTCTGCCTGCCATTCCCTCTGCTTGTGCTCAGTCTCTCGGACAAATAAATGAATGGAATCCTTAAAAAAAAAAAGATTTAAAAAAAATTGTTTAAGTAAGTTCCACTCCATTTGTGGAACCCAGTGTGGGACTTGAACTCACAACCCTGAGATCAAGACCTGAGCTGAAATCAAGAGTCATATGCTTAACCTACTGGTAGCCATCCAGATGCCCCACAATTTTATTTCTAAGTAATCTCTACACCCAATGTGGGGCTCAGACTCAAAACCCTGAAGTCAAGAGTTGCATGCTTTCCTGACTGAGCCAGCCAAGTGCCTCCATGCTTAAGTATTTAGGAGTTAATACCACAATGTCTGCAATTTACTCTCAAATGGTTCCCCCAGAACATGCACACATAAAGCAAATTTAGCAAAATGTTAAGTTTTCAAGTCTAAGTGAAATGTTAATTTTTTTTATTTCAACTACTGCGTATGTTTTGAAATTTTTAAAAATAGAAGTTGTGGGCGCCTGCGTGGCTCAGTCATTAAGCGCCTGCCTTCAGGTCAGGTCATGATTCTAGAGTCCTGGGATTGAGGCCCATATCGGGCTCCCTGCTTGGCGGGAAGCCTGCTTCTCCCTCTCCCACTCCCCCTGCTTGTGTTCCCTCTCTCACTGTGTCTCTCTCTGACAAATAAATATAAATAAAGTCTTAAAAAAAAAAAAAAGAAATAGAAGTTGTTAGCTTAATGAATTAGGATCACATATTCATACTCACATTTATTGCCTCGGACAGCATAAGCTAGCTTCAGTTCAGGGTAAAATTTGCCCATCTGCTCAATCACTTTTCCTGTTTGGAGGGCGAGCTCGTAAGTTGGGGAGAGGCACAGACACTGGCAGGGAGAGAGTGCAGAGTGAGATCTCAAGGGCAGTGGGGAATCACCATCAGGACTTACTCCTCCAGCTGAGGCTGAAGAAGAACATTAAAGTGCACGCCATTTGATTCTTTATGCTGCAAAGTCACAGGGTTAGAACTCTGGTTGGGTAAATACATTTGAAAATAGCTACTGGCCACAGGAATACAAAACCCACATGTGAACAAGGATCTGAAATCCCAGGTGGAAATTAGCTTCCTTTTCACTTACTCAGGAAGTTCTCAGAACTTTCCAGAGGATGATAGCTGTAGATAAAAGAGGTTTTTCCTGAAAGTAAAGGTGCCAAGCCTATCAGCAGTATCTCAGAACTGGCAAATCGTGGAAAGGGAACAGGATGCATGTTGCTACCAGAAGGTCAACCATATTGTTTGTGCTCGACAAGGGGTTCTGGTTTATGTAAAAAGTAATATGCATTTTGGCTTTCAATCCATCACATGTAATTTCTAGCTATACATTTCCAAAATGTATAATCCAAATTCACCAAGCCCTTACCTGGGGGTATCCGTTTGCAGGTTCTACTTGGCTGAGCATGGCCAACACAAAGGCAGCTGTTTTACCAGTACCAGACTGAGACTGGGCAATTAAGTTCTGTGGGCTGCACAAGAAAACATTGTTTAGGGGCTTACATCTCAAGTATCCTTTTAGTTAGTAACAGTGAAGAATAAATGAGTTTATGGAAGGAGGCTTTGATTGCTACAGTAGATAACACATGCTAGTCCCACAAACACCAAGCACCACAGAGAGAAGACTAGTGGAATTTAAAGCACTCCCTATCTCTTATTCTTGACAGGGCAGCCAGTGATTCTTTTAAAATGTGGGTCAGCTCATGTCACTGCTCTGCTCAAAAGCCTTCCAGTCACTCCCCATTTCATTCAGAGTAAAAGTGCAAATCCTTCTGCATTACAAAGTCCTACCTGATCTGGCTCCCTAGTGGTTCTCTGTTTTCAGCTCCTACCATGGGCTCCCTTACTCATCCCACTACAGAAGCCTTGGGGCTGCCCCAAAAGCAAGCCAGCCATGCCCCCGTCCCAGGGTTTCTGTCCTCTGCTGGGACAGCTGTCCCCAGATGACATGTCAACTCTCTCCTCTCCTTCAAGGCTTTGCTCGCACATCACCTACTTGATGAGATCATACCCTAAGCACTTGATTAAAATTGTAGCCTATTTTGAAATGCCTTAAAAATTATGTATTGGTAGATAGATATGTGATAAAGTTTAGTAAAATGTTAGTGACTGCATCTAGATGGGGGACATATGGGTGTTCACTATAAAATCCTTTCAACTTTAGGGCACCTGAATAGCTCAGTTAGTTAACTGTCCAGCTCTTGATTTCGGCACAGGTCATGATCTCAGGGTCATGAGATCTAGCCCTTTGTGGGGCTCTGTACTGGGCATGGAGCCTGCTAAGATTCTCTCTCTCCCTCTCCCTCTGCTCCTCCATACCCCACTTGTGTGCTCTCTCTCTCAAAAAAAAAAAAAAAAAAAAAAAAATCCTTTCAACTTTTTTTTCTTTTTTTTACAATTTTCATAATATAATGTTGTGGGAAAACTGCAATCAGTTCCCTTGGTATTCCTGATCTCCCTTATTATGGTTTCTTTTTCTTATTCATATTTATCATCTTTTTTTTTTTAATCACCTTTTTTTTAAAAAAAAGGATTTTATCTATTCATTTGACCCAGAGAGAGAGAGCACAAGCTGGGGGAGCCCCTGATGTGGGGCTTGATCTCAGGACCCTGGGATCATGACCTGAGCTAAAGGCAGAAGCTTAACTGATTGAGCCACCCAGATCCCCCAGTATTTATCACCTTTTTTTAAAAACAGCTTTTAAGTGTACAATTCAGTGGCATTAATTACATTTATAACTTATCTAACAAACTATACACTATATATCTTATTTATTTAAATGATCTATACTCCAGACCACGCTCCTTAAAGACAGCAATTTTGGTCTGTTTTGTTTTCTAATGTAACCAAGTGACTAGAATAGTATCTGTTACACACCTGCACTCAATACATATTTGTTAATGAAGAAAGGTACTAGATAATTCTCTCAGGTCTCTTCTAACATTGATGATTTAAAACTTGAACATACTTAGAGATGCATAAATGGAGTATTTGTTTCACACTGGTCATTCTTTTTTTTATAGATCTCAGTGCTTTCATAGATGTTCAAAATGTCAAGTTAAAAAGACATATTATTCGGGGCGCCTGGGTGGCTCAGGGGGTTAAGCCTCTGCCTTCGGCTCAGGTCATGATCTCGGGATCCTGGGATCGAGTCCCGCATCGGGCACTCTCTCCTCTCTCTCTGCCTGCCTCTCTGCCTACGTGTGATTTCTGTCAAATAAATAAAATCTTAAAAAAAAAAAAAAGGAGACATTATTCATCATGAAAAAAGTCACTAATCGCTTCTCAGGCTTCTGGCTAAGATAAAGTGAAAAAAGTCACTGTTTTGACACAGAACAAAGAAAACTTTAATATAGACCTAAAATTTCTATTTTTAGACTCTATGAAAGGAGTTTCAGGATTTAGGATCAGATGCAGTACAACTTTCCATAATCATATATAATGTAGGGATCAGTTTTTTTTTTTTTTTTTAAGATTTTATTTATTTGTCAGAGCGAGAGAGGGAGAGAGAGCGAGCACAGGCAGACAGAATGGCAGGCAGAGGCAGAGGGAGAAGCAGGCTCCCTGCCAAGCAAGGAGTCCGATGTGGGACTCGATCCCAGGACGCTGGGATCATGACCTGGGCCAAAGGCAGCTGCTCAACCAACTGAGCCACCCAGGCGTCCCGGGATCAGTTTTTATAAAAAGCTCCACATGCTCTTGAATCTTGTTGCTCACAATGTGGTCTGAAACTAGTAGCATCAGCATCACTTAGAAGCTTCTAGGAAATAGTGAACCTCAGATGGACTGAAATGAGGATCTGCATTTTAATAAATTCCTAAGAGATTCATGTGCCTATGAAAGTATGAAAAGCAATGCAATACAAAACAACCTTGGTAATTACCCTGTTCTGATCTCCCAGAACCCTGTTTGGTTTTCGCTTAGTGCTTCTGACACAATAAATTCTATCTATCCATCTAATGAAAGCAAGGTGTGTATGAATGATAAATGTTTATTTACCAACATAGGATGATCATCTCACTAAGTTTTTAAAAAAGCATGTAAGATTTTGTATGGTTCTGTTTTTTAAAAAAGGTATAAATATGTGAGTTTATTTTTAAAAAGTCTAGAAGTCTCTAAATGTTAGTATAGTAGGTTGGGGAAGATTACGAACAATTTTTCTTATTTTTAAATCATTTTCTAAGTTTTCTAAAATAAACATGTGTTCCTAGTTTAGATTTTTAAAATAATAGAAATTTTAAAAAACAGAAAATTAAAAATGGGATAGAGTTCTATCAGGACACATACGGCTCAGCAAGCATCAAAGGCAGTGCGTTCTCCTGTATCTTGGATGGACGGTTGAAGCCCATGGCATAGACTCCCTGGAGAAGCTGTGGTTTCCTGGCAAAACAGTTGAAGATGAAAGTCACCATCTCTTTGGTTGAGGAAAGAAGCCAAATATCCGAGGGATTTTTTTTTTCTCTTTCTTACTATTGTTACACAGTTTATTTACAATTAATAATACTTGATCTGTGCGCTTTGCACAATTCACATTAGCTAGAAATTTTACTTAATAGCCCAAAGCAGCTTAATTCTTTGATTAAATTTGTCTTGGCTGGCAGCAGCTCTTTCTGCCCATGGATCCTGTCCTCCTCCTTCAATAAAATCACCTTTTATACCAATAAATAAATAAATTAAAAAGTAAACTTGGTGTGTGTGTACACACACACACACTAACAACGTTAGTCTGTATCTAATACAAAGGTGAGAGTCAGAAAGTAAACACTCACAGCCGAAGCTCCTCAAAGGACTTCACGGAGTAGAGTGGGGAGTTTGGGTCCCGCTGCAGGACTTCCACCTGGTTTGTGGTATCCACCAGGTTGCTTCGGATCAACTTGTTGAGTAAGGACTGGGCAGCTCTGTCCTCTGTCAGGAAAAAGAGAGGAAAGATTTTTTTTTTTTTTTTTAAAAGCAAAGAATTTTAAAAGGCCATGAAATCCACCATGAACTCATCTGAATTCACTTTTCATTGGCATTTTAAGCACTTACATGTATGTATGCTAGGACTTATAATTCAGGATATATCATAGTTTTGATTTATAAATAGAATTAAAATTGCTTTTTAAAGAAAAAGGTTTTGATACTGATGTCATACATTTGGGCCTCATATTCCTCTCCAGGACTCTCTTCCAAGCCCTCCTTTCTGGAGGTTATCTATTCTTCCTATGTAACCCCAAGTATTGACTTCCTCCTTTGTGCTCAATAGAACATTGAAAATTATTAGCTTGGCCAACAATGAAAAAAAAAACCACCCCAGAAATTAACAAAGTTTGTATCTTGATATCATATAAGTTGTTTGTATGTTGTTATCCACTTTTAATGTGTTCAAGTAGCATTAACTTTAGTAGACAATGGCAATTCAACTTAAAATTTCTTTTATAATGCCCTGTAAAAGATCATCATTCAGGGCTTATTTCCTGCTGCTGCTGCTGCTGCTGCTGCTGAAGTCCATCAGTTCAAAGGAAAATTTCTTTAAAATGTAACCACTGAGAATTCCTTCACCAGCAACCATGTTGAGTGTTTGTTAGCAATATGACTCCCTTTAAAGTCAAGCCAAGTTGGGTCTAAAAATGAAGCCTGGTAACAATCTATGGTGGAATCTCATGGGTATAGCTCTAGGCTGTTACCTTTCTCTTCTTCATCTGCCTTCTCTGCATTAGCATTGGTCTTGACAACAGCACCTTTATCAGACACAAAGTGGCCATCATTCAATATCACATACTATACCCAACAGCGGAGACAATTCAAATTCTATGAGACACTATAAATGTAAAAGGCCTGGGGAGCAGAACAATAAATGAGGAAACCAAGCCACAGATAAAACCATTTTATTGTTCTTAAATAAACAAAGGTATGAAATAGTGTTGCTTATATTTCAGTTCTTTCCTATTCCGAGTCCTCTCACGGTACATCAAACACTAATGGGGAAGGGGCGCCTAGGTGGCTCAGTGGGTTAAGCCGCTGCCTTCGGCTTGGGTCATGATCTCAGGGTCCTGGGATCGAGCCCCGCATCGGGCTCTCTGCTCAGCAGGGAGCCTGCTTCCTCCTCTCTCTCTCTGCCTGCCTCTCTGCCTGCTTGTGATCTCTGTCAAATAAATAAATAAAATCTTTAAAAAAAAAAAAAAACACTAATGGGACTTTCCCTCATAGCATCAGTATTTCTGAAATGTTAAAGAAAGATGATCACAGCAGGCAATGATCACAAACCACCTTGATGCTCAACAGAGGAATATCTGTGCAAACCATATTTCATCAGTGTATGAACACTATAATGCCATTAAGATTCTATGTATATAAATTGTTTAATAGAAATGTATATTCAAACATTGTAGGCATGAAAAAATTACAGACAAAGATTGTAAATGAATTTGGAATGAGGTAAGTGTTACTACCCCCCGCCCACTATAATGTACATCAATGAAAATTTAATGGAAATCTTGGATTCGGGTAGATACGATTTCAGAATGACAATAGGTTAACTCTCAGGTTGTTCATACTTTGTATATTCTCATGGTCAGCAATAAGTTTAGTAATAAATAAGTCACTTAGGCAACCTATGCTTATTTTAAGCACAATTCAAAGCAAAACAATCCAGTTTAGTTCCTAAATCAAATGACTGCCAGTATGTGCCAGCCCCCTACTTGTACATATACAATTTTTTTTCCAGACAGTTATGTCAAAGCAGAAATACTAAAGGAAATCACATTTGTTTTCAAACTAGCTTTTACTCACCATTGGCATCTGGTTTGATTTTCTCTTCCTTAAGATGCAAGTTGCTCAACTAAATGGAGAATATGGGGGGAGGGGGGAAAGTGTCAGGAAAATCACTTAAAAGATTTTGTATCAACAGAGCCTCCCCAGTGAAGCTGGGGAGAAATGAGCCACTCTCAAGATCTATTCATTAAGTTGTTCTGCCGGGCTCCTTTAGTCGACTAAATGTTTGAGTGAAAATAAACAAAATTTCCCATAAACACAGCAGTAGAAAAAAACTGGTTACACAAATGACTCAAAATCCACACTTCCTAATTACAGTCCCTAGAGAAAATTATAGTTTATGAGTTTGCTTAATGCCCTGATTACAAAGACTCTCTCAGTAGAATACCATTTGTCATTCTCTCATATTCCAAACGACAGGAAAATTTAAAAGATACTGGAAAATGCAGTCACACTTCAGACAGAGAACTTCAAGGTGGGAGGGCTGCAACAAAAACCGTGTGTGGGTGGGAGTCCGCTCCCTTGCACGGTAGGTTTGAGTTGCGGGACCACAATGTGCAGATACACATCCTCATATTCAGGTTGCCTTGTTTTTTGCCTTGTGGTGGAAGTCTAATATTTTAAACTGAGAGCAATCTGGGGCATCGTGGCACACTGTGTAATCAAAATACCTAGCTGAAGTGGGAATACAAAGGAAGGGACAGAGCAAAGAGACATTTCAAAGAATTATTAGGACTTTGATCAAACACTATAAATTAGGCATATTGTGATGGGACTTATTTCCTCTATTAGAATGAAAATATCCTTTTATTTGTCACTTATACCTCATAAATGCTGGGGGTGGGGGAGAAAATACCTTAAAGACAGGGATATTTTTATTTAATTGATCTTTGGATCTAGCACAAAGCAGGTGCTCTAATCATATTTAAGTGGAGCTTAGGACCTCATCTAGTGATGGGTAACAATGAAAATAGCTATTTCTTAAAGCACCACCTCACTGGTGGTTTATGTTTTCAGGTTCATTCTGTCTTTCCTCTAAGTCCGGGAAAGGCAAGAGAGGAATGAAACAAATGTCTGTCTGTTTGTTTTTTTAACGATTGTATTTATTTATTTGACAGAGATCACAAGTAGGCGGAGAGGCAGGCAGAGAGAGAGGAAAGGAAGCAGGCTCCCTGTTTCGCAGGGAGCGCGATGCGGGGCTTGATCCCAGGACCCTGGGATCATGACGTGAGCTGAAGGCAGAGGCTTTAACCCACTGAGCCACCCAGGCGCCCCACAAATGTCTGTTTTAATAGGTGGTTAGTTAGGGTTGGAGGAACTACACTTCTTTTGTTGCCAACTGAAAAGGGAGTTTCTGGTGTCTCTGCTTTGGTGTTAGGGGAGGGAGAAGTAGGGGGGAACATACTGGAGAGACTGGCAAGAAAGGAAATTGGCAAAAAAGGAAATCATTGGGACACCTGGGTGGCTCAGTGGGTTAAAACATCTGCCTTCAGCTCAGGTCATGATCCCAGAGTCCTGGGATCAAGCCCCGCATTGGGCTCTCCGCTCAGCAGGGAGTCTGCTTCCCTTCCTCTCTCTCTGCCTGCCTCTCTGCCTGCTTGTGATCTCTGTCTGTGAAATAAATAAATAAAATCTTAAAAAAAAAAAAGGAAATCATCAGAAAACAGTAAAAATCCTTCCTTAATTCCAAATGCTAGCAAACATAGTAACATAATGAATATGAAGGGACCAGCGCAGTGCCTGATACACAGCAGGTGTTCAATATATTTTAATCTTCTCTAAAGCACTTCTCCATATCCTGCTGACAAACCCTGTTTTAAGTATAGTATCCACATCTATTGAGAGGGAGAGGGAGAGAGACTGCAAGGCGGGGACAGAGAGCGAGTCTAGACAAACAGACTGCCTGACTTACTGGCAATACTTGCAACAGTAAACTTAATAGTACTCACTCCTAGGGTGAAAATTGCTAGCTAAAGCAAATGACAGGGCTGAGGTATAAATGAGTTAATGAAGTATAAATGAGTTACAAACATCTATTATAAAAAATTTTAATAATGATAAAAAGGACAAACCATTGTTTTGTTGATACATTGTTCAAACTGAAGTTAACAGTAAATAAAGTAACAGTTAAAGTAACAATGCAATATATAGCAAAGTTGGTAGCAACAATGTAAATGAAACCAGCAGATGTTTTGATTACAACATGTCAGGATTCTGGAGAGGGTCCAGCGAATCTAGAAACAAACTCCTCCCTTGGCTATAAGGACCTTAAAGCCTGTAAAGCAGAGACCGTGACGTCTGTATTACCCAGTGCAGTGTCAGTGAACTGAACTCTGAAACTTCTACTGAAAGTACAGTTAGATACCTTCTTTGCTCTGTTTACTTGGACCAAAAAGGAGAAACCAGTTTCTTTTGCAACTTCATCAGAAACCATTTTGAAATTAACAGAAAGGCAAAAAAGCAAAAACATCCACTTTGTAATACCCACATTTTCAATGCCTTTAATATTTTAGTTTTTAAGATATGTTAAAATAATTGAAAAACTCTACAGTTACACACTACATTTTATTCAAAAGCTACTTGAGAAAGCATTCTTGAGACATAGAAGATTTAATAGTGAACTATAGAGAACAGGGATTATCTCTGCCAGAATGGTGAAGTAGAGGACGTAAAGTCATACTCATCAGTTTTCTTATCTGTTTGCCCTCCTCTAAAGAGAAATTTCCCAATGGAACAGAGGGGGAACAAAGACAGGAGCCACTGGGGGATGAAGAAATAAATATAAATAGAATCTAGTATTTTCTTACCTACAATAAATAAGGAACGAAGCTTAATATTTAAAATACAGTAACTATGTACTACACACATCAGTGTTACCTATGTCACGCAGTGTCCTCAGTGAGAGTTCCATGAGGCAGAGGGTAATAGAGGCGTCTTTACTCATTTGCTCAGTTTTGGAATATTGTGATCTAATTTACCTGTGCATGGTTAAGTAGATTCACAAGTCTTATCCAGGTTCAACTATCTAATCCATACAATATGGACAAGTAATTTAAAAGATTCCTGCAGGGCACCTGGATGGCTCAGTTAGTTAAGCATCTGCCTTTGGCTTAGGTCATGATCCCAGGGTCCTGGGATCCATCCCTATGTTGGGCTCCCTGCTCATCAGGGAGCCTGCTTCTCCCCCTCTCCCCCTTCCTCTCTTGCTATAACTCACTCAAATAAATAAAATCTTAAAAAAAAAAAAAGATTCCTGCATTGGAACTGTGATTTATACATAATAACAACAACTGCTATTACTTACATAGCACACATAACAGGCATGTCCATAACTCAGTGAGGTAGGTATTATGATTATCTCCATTTTACAGATGTGGAAACCAAGGCACATAAAGATTAAACAATTTTCCCAAAGTCATAGAACTAGTAAACCATGGACCTACAATACAAATCCTAGACTGTCTGGCTATAAAGGCTAAGGTTTTAACCTCTACACAACAGTGCCTGTCATAGATAATACTAATCTCATAGAAAGCAATTATTTTAAGGGTGATACAATGGTGCAGCCACTCTGGAAAAGTCTGACAGTTCCTCAAAAGTTAAACGTAGAGTTACATAATCCAGTAATGCCACTTGTGGGTGTATACCCAAGAGATTTGAAAATAAAGGTCCATACAAAAACTTGTACATGAATAATCATGGCAACATTATTCATAATAACCAAAAAGTAGAAACAATCGAAATGCTCATCAATGGACACTGATAAGCGGAGAAATAAAATGTGATATATCTAGACAATGGAATATTATTTGGCAATAAAAAGGAATGACACCTACTGCAACATGGACGAACTTTGAAAACATGCTACGTGAAAGCAGCCAGACACAACAGACCACATATTGTATGATTCAACTTATATAAAATATCCAGAATAGACAAATCTCAAGAGACAGAAAAAAAATCATCAGTTGCCAGAGAAGGGTGGGGAGAAGGGAGTGAATGCAAAAGTTTGAGGGAGCTTTGGGCAGTGGTGGAAATGTTTCATATCTTGACTGCGGTGATGGTTACACAACTGAATGCCTTTGTCAAAATTCACAGAACAAGGTGAGTTTTATTATTTTATTTATTTTTTACAAGGTGAGTTTTAATATATGTAAATTTTACCTCAACAAACTTGACTTAATAATTGGGCCACTCTGAGATATCCAACAGTGAACTAGTAAGAATTCTTGAAAGAGCAAAGAAAAAACAAAGGGGGAGAAATAAAAAATGAAATTTTTCAAGAAAATTTCTCATAACTGAAGGATAAGAATTTTCCAGATTGAAAGGACCCACCCAGGGGCACCAGGATGGCTCAGTTGGAAGAGCATGCAACTCTCGATCTTGGGAGTGTGTGTTCAAGCCCCACACTGGGTGTAGAGATTACTTAAAAGTAAAATCTTAAAAAAAAAAAAAAAAGATGGACCCAGTATCCAGCAAAATGGATGAAAACAGACCCACACCAGTTATCAGGAATGTTCTGTATACTGGAAGCAAACAGAAGATTGTTCAAGTTTACAAAGGGAAAAACAGGTCACATCAGGAATCAGAATGGTCTCAGACATCTCAGTAACCAATAAAGAAGTCTAAAAGGCAACGAAACAATGCCTTTAAAAATTATTAGGAAATTAATTTCCAACCTACAGCTCTACACCCAGCTATAATACTATCCAAGTGACAGGGCAAGATAAGGTATTTCCAGAAATGCAACAGTATCTAAAACAAACAAAACAAAACAACAACAACAACAATACTTCTGATACACTTCCAGAAAGCTCATGGATGGTTTCACCAAATCAATAAAGATGAAGAGAGGGGATCCAACACAAGAGAAGAGTGAATCCCCAGAATGAAGGTGAAGGGAAATCTGCCCTGGTCCCTCCAGTCCCTGAAATGAGTTCTGCTTTAAGTACAGGGAGAACTAGTCCAGTATGAAGCAGGCTGAAAGACCTGGGGGAAACAGAATTAATACTTTTTTTTAAATGAAAGATTTTATTTACTTATTTATTTTAGAAAGAGAGTGGGAGGGGTGGGGGAGCAGATGGGGAGAGAAAAAGAATTTTAAGCAGACTACATGCTGAGCGCAGATCCCCATGAGGGGATCCATCTCACCACCCCAAGCTCATGACCTGAGCTGAAATCAAGAGTCATAGGTTTAACTGACTCAGCCACCTAGGTGCTCCAAATTAATACTTAATGTGTTTGAACATCCTGAGATAAACTAAACAATTAGCAAAGAGCTTGGGGTTGAGTTGGTGATAAGTACAAAAAACATGAAGCAAAAATGCAAGACAGTTACAAATTCCAGGGAAAAACAAAGTTTTATAGGAAAGTAAAAGTATTCATAAGTTACTAGTAATGTAAATATGAAATACTGATCTAACTGAAATTATAATGAAAAGGTAGGGAGTGGGAAGGTGTGCACGGGTGGTAGAGAAAGTATGGAGGAAAAGAATAAAAATCAGTAAATAGGCTAAATTGAAAGTTCAAAAACTAGCATAACATGCTATTTGGAGAACAAGGAGGTTAATGATGTAAATTACCTCCAACAGAACCATTAATCGTCTCTGAGGAGGAAAAAAATGGTGGTGGTGGAACGAGTTTTTAAAAGTGTGCCTTGGGGCACCTGGGTGGCTCAGTCGGTTGAGCCTCTGCCTTCCACTGGGGCCATGATCCCAGGGTCCCGAAAACAAGCCCCATGTCGAGCTCTCTGCTCCGTGAGAGCCTTCTTCTCCCTCTCTCTGCAGCTCCCTCTGCTTGTTCTCCCCCCCGCCCCACCCCGTCCCGTCTGTCAAATAAATAAATAAAATCTTTTAAAAATTCTAAAACTATTTGACTCTTTGAATTATGTGCATATAATCTATTATCAGTTATATAATAAGACCAAGTCCTTGTTCTCAAGAAATTCACAGCTACAAGGCCTAACAGAAATAGGTTCAAATCATTATCAGAACTTGGGAGTGTTGAAGTAGAAGGAATTAATTCTTCATAGTCATGTTTAAGTCGTATCTTGATTGCTGTGTGTGAGCCCCGGAAAAAAGTTAAGGTGAGAAGAGGATTTACTTACGGACTACCGGGCCCACAGAGTCGATCATTCATCATCACTAAGCAAGCAAAGAAGTACACAAAGAGGAGTAAGCCACGGTCACAGAGCCCAGAAAGCTCAGAATCCAGAGGCGGAGAACCACACAAAGGTGATTATACTCCAAGTGGGGAGAGTGCAATCTACAATCAGTCTTGATTCCAGGAAAACAGGCGGCTGGGCTCTTTATCCATGGGAGTACTCACCTGCTATTATGTAACCCAGGAGGCGGATGGATAAACAAAGCCAGCTCAGGGTCCAGGCTCCATCCTCCATCCTCACACGCACCCCATACCCGTCCTGACCAAAGTAGTGAGTGTCTTATCCAGGGATGATCCCCGGCCAAAACTGACCCCTTGACCCTTGTACGGCTGAAGTCAACTCACCGACTCCGCCGCCGCCTCCTGTTCGTCCACTGCCAGGGCCCACGAGTCGGTGGCCATGGTCCCAGGCACTGGTGAGACAGACTCGCTGGCTGGGGCGGCGCGATCGTGGATTCTCCGGGGTACAGCAAGCCTAGCTCCAGCCCCACCAAGGGAGAAGTCATTCGCGGAGCGGAAGTGGCGCGCCGCAGTGACGTCAGATTCTGCGCCCACCCAGACGCCTCGCCCACTTGGAGCTGTAACTTCCACCGTTCTCAGAGCCCCCAACCTAACCCTTGGTTAGCTCACGCTCTTACCTAACGTCCGGAAACGATGGCTGCCAACTGGCTCTCCACCGGACAAGCAAAACCACATTCCCACCCAGCACGCCGGCATAGAAGCTCATATAGATTGAATATGTCAAAACACAGAACCATTACAGGTAGAGTAGCTACCAAAAGCGTATTGGAACATCTTTTTCTCTTCAGGTTGGTAATTTTCAGTGCCCAAGGATTGGCAATCAGCCATGTCAAACACCATTTGGTTAAAAATTTGTCCCGTAGACTATGTGGCAATACCACTTACAGGAATTTCACCTTCAAAAATACTCAGGGTGCTAGGGAAATGCGTTCCAGGTGAAGGATCGGAAACTAGAAAAAGCAAGGAGGTTTGAGTCTGAAGGACACAATTCCTGCAGCGATTGACAAGAGCCAGGGATGAAGAGATTGGTAGTAGGTAGAGGGAAAGAGCCATGCAAAGCCGCTTAATAAGCAAATGAGTTCATTCCAGGGAACTCTTCCCCATCTGTCATGACTTTTGGAGTTACCTGTGCCTGGGTTGCAATCCCAGCGCTGGTTGCGTGGTTGGGAGAATTTTTTTTAAAGGAAAAAATATCTTGGGCTTTTAGAAGAGGTAAAATAAGGATTAAATGTGACACTTGCTTTCCCTTAACTGGAAATAAACAAGGTCCCCTCCCCTTGTTACTTAACTAGAAAGAAGCTGGGTATTTTCCTGCAAGCTGAGAAAATGAATCCCCACTTCTGTTTGCCGCTATTCTACTCCAATGAATTAATTTCAAGCAGTAGTGGGCTCTATCTGGAATTTTACCTGTAGAGTGTAAGAATGTTCAGGAAAGGGTAAAACAGTTCCAAACGATACTCTATTTGCCATGATTCTTTTTCTCTTGTACCCTTGCGGGGGTTAATTTGGTGAAGATTTTTTGGAACCTATAGGGGAGGATATGCAAAAAGAAAAAGGCACACACACAGCCAGGGAAGCCACGACATACATCTCATCGTATTCAGAAGCAATCCTAGGAATATTTTGCCGGCAAAATTATATTGATCACAGGACTAATGGAGGTTAAGGATTTTTACATTAAAAAAGAAATCATCCAAGGTGCAGGACTGTATACAATAGAATCCACTTGTGAAAAAGAAAACCCTCATGTGCTTGTAGATACTATAGAAAATGTATGAGACACACAAATCTGTTAACAGTGGTTGCTTCTTGCGAGGGATCTAGGAATGTGGGGTGGGAGAAAACTTCCTTTTCGTTGTGTACACTTCATCCTCTGAAATTTAGTTTCCATGTGCATGTTTTCCTTTTAAAATTGTATTTCAGGGGTGCCTGGGTGGCTCATTCAGTTAAGCATCTGCCTTTAGCTCAGGTCATGATCCCAGAGTCCTGGGAGCTCCCTGCTCAGCCAGGAGTCTGCTTCTCCCTCTCCCTCTGCTTCCTTCCCCACTCGTGCACTCTCTCTGTCTCAAATAAATAAAATCTTTAAAAAATAAATTTGTATTTTAGACAAACAAGGAAGGGAATAATACAATGAACATCTAGGTTCCCACCTTGGGGCTTAAGAAAGAAAACAATTAAGATTTGATTGAAGCCCCCTGTATGACCATCCCTAAAGACAGCAGCTGTCCTGAATTTGGTGCTTATCCTTCTCATAAATGCTTTTTACCATGTGTTGCTTTCTCTATTTAAAAAACAAACAACCCAGGGGTGCCTGGGTGACTCAGTGGGTTAAGCCTCTGCCTTCGGCTCAGGTCATGATCCCAGGGTCCTGGGATTGAGCCCGCATCAGGCTCTCTGCTCAGCGGGGAGCCTGCTTCCCTCTCTCTCTACCTACTTGTGATCTCTGTCAAATAAATAAATAAATAAAATCTAAAAAAAAAACAAAACCCACACCCAAATTTAATAAGCATGAGGATGCTAAGGTTTCCTGTCTCCATCTGCAGATACCAGCTCAACGTGAGACACCTGCTAAGAAGCAATCTGCTTTCCAAAGCAGAGCGTGGAGAGAGGAATCAAGGTTACAAGAGCCACTGGATTAGAATGCAACCTCCTGCATTTACTCCCACATGACTTTGGCAGCCTCCACATTCTCTGAAGTTATGGGTAAGTACCCAGTGCACCATTCAATAATTCAGCAGTCACAAGCTTATGTGATATAGCGACTGGCCTCCGGCGAAGGCTTGATAAATATTAGCTATTATTACTACTCCCGACTCTCCCCTCCATGGGTGGAGGAGTAGGGTGGGGAAGATAGCTAACTGTGGAAAAAGGGTCTCAGAGATACTCACATCGCCCACGGGCAAGGCAAGCGGAAAGCACCCCAAGGCGCGGCCTCGAATACGACCAGCGGCCCCAGCCATCGCCCCTCAGCATGGCGGTTACCTCCGCCAACGGCTGCTCACTGCCGCTGCCTCATTGGCTGAGGCCTGGGAGCCGGTCCGTCCAGCCAATCAGCGCAGGGGATGGCACAGCCTCGGTCACGCGTGCCCAGGTAACTAGTGGCGAAAGGCTGAGCCTTGGCTCCAGCAAGGGGTCCTTTGTGTACTGAACTTTGTTATTTTTTGCTGAATATCCAGCTCCTTCGCTAGACTGAAAATTTCAGGAGGGCAGGGCAATTTGCATTCTTTAATGTTACCTTCAGGGACTAACACATAATAGACACCCACTTGGTGAATGACTAGTAGAGGAATACACATCCCCCAGATAGGTCAAACTTTTAAATCTTTGTCTCTTAACAAATAGGGGAAGAAGCTCATTCCTAGTTGATGCCCTCGCTACTCCAAGTGTGATCCTCCTCCTCCAGCAGGTATCAGCAGGACCTGTGGAAGTCCATTAGAATGTAGAATCTCAGGCCTCACTCCTAGACCCACTAGATCAGGATCTGAATTTAAAGATATCAGGTGATTTCTTAACAACTTATGGTCTGAAAACTATTCAGTCACTCCCATTTGACCTTATAGCAAATAAATGAACGGTCTAAGTCCATTTTATGGGTGCTAAAAATATATTAGGTGCCATGGGAGAATTAGAACCTAGGACTACATATTTCCAAAACTAAGTATCTAAATTGTACTATCTTGAGCTCTATTAGCTTCCTCATTTCCCAAGAGGTTCAGCCAATGTTTTACTTCAGAGTAAGTCATGTGTATAGCACTTATTCTTACCTGCAAGCCTATTTTCTTAGCCCAGAATAAGAATTTTCCTATAATACACAATTTGCGTTGCATTAAAATAGTTTTCCTGGGGCACTTGGGTGGCTCAGTGGGTTAAAGCCTCTGCCTTTAGCTCAGGTCATGATCCCGGGGTCCTGGAATTGAGCCCCACATCGGTCTCTCTGCTCAGCAGGGAGCCTGCTTCCTCTTCTCTCTCTCTCTGCCTGCCTCTCTGCCTACTTGTGATCTCTGTTAAATAAATAAATAAAATCTTAAAAAAAAAATAATTTTCTTTCTATTTTATAGTTGCATTACCTACAAGATAAACATATCATAGAGAACTGGATAATTCAAGTAGAATGCTTAGAAAAATGTTACATTTGGGCCTCAACTATTTCTCTTTGTGTGTATTGACACAGTCATTGGGTGAATGAAAAAAAATTTTTGTAAATATGTCTCTAATTCTTTCACGAGTGAAGGTGCTATCCTAATAGCGACAACTTCAGCAACATAATAAAGGTATTGAGACTACAACCAATATCACTTTATTTTATTTTGAAAATATAACTTGTACAATTTTGGCTTTCCATTTTAATTGTGGTGGCACAAAAGTCTGACCCATTTCTCAGATTGTTTAGGCCAAATATGTTATTTTGGGCCAGTGTGGATCAGAACAAACACTTGTCTTTCTTGGTTTTGTCCTTGTCTTAACCTCTGGGTGCCACAGTTTCCTTAGCTGTTAAAAACAGGTAACATTAGTAACTCCATTATAACTCATTCATTGTTGTGAAGATCAGCTCGAAAGCTTACATCAGTGCTGGCGCATACTACATGTTCAACAAATGTTAGGTGGTATATGATTAATGAGTTGGGGTGAACTGGGAAGCTAGTTCAAGTGGTTTTTTTTTTTTTTTTTTTTCTTTTAAATTGGCTTTTGAGCTTGGCCGTCCTTATGTATAGAATGCACTTTTATATACGAAAGTAACATATTTCCACAATGAACAGAACTGTACACCAAGAGCTGTGACCTTTAACAAACACGTCGCCGGTTACCGTTATTAACCAGGTCAACTATTAGGACTTTGCAAACCAAAATGTCGACTTCCAGAAGCCCGCATCCTACCCGGTCACGTGACTTATCCCTGCCCTTCTATTCCGGGCCATTGCATCAGCCGACATAGAGCCGCCTTTCTGGAACCAACTAGTAAGCTGATTCGTGCTCAGGTTGATTGGCATCTAGACTGACCAATAATACCTCGTAAAGATAAGGCTGGGCGGTGCACTTTCCATCGGGGCGCTCTGACTGGGCAGGGTTGTGAAGGCTGCGGTCAGCCGTGGCTCGCGGCCGGTGCCGCTGCGCGTCTGCTGGACCAGGTAACCTCGGTCTCTGGGTGGGGGGTCCTTATGGAGGAGTTGGGGAAGGCGACCCTCGGGAGAAGTAGACGGGCCTCGGAGAGATTTGCGGTGTCGCTAGAGCTGCTAGGTCGTGGGCCTGAAAGCGCAACCGCCGCAGCGGGTCCCTGGGGCCAGGCCCCACGAGGCCTCTGGAATCAGGGCCTGCGGTGGACTTGGGGCTACAGCGCAGCGCGGGAGCGACATCTTCAGACTCCTGGGGCGCTGCGGCCGGAGTGGCCTCGGGTGGCCTTGCGGAGGACCAAGACCTTGGGAGGATCACGGTTGCCATTGACTACCTGCCCAAAGCTGAGGTTTTATCTCCTCCGGTTTTAACTCCTCGGGACGGGCGAGGAGGTTCTGTGTGTGTTGGGGGTGTGTGCGAGGGTGGGCTAGAAGGATGGAATTCCCCTGTGAGCCATTTCCTAAATTCTTAAAACTAGGCGGTACTTGTTCAGGTTTATCTGGAGGCACTGTGTGTGCCCCGTCGTGTTCTGCTGGTACTTTAAAAGAGAGTGCATTTCCCGGTGTGCTTGCAGTTCGCTAACAGTTTGCTATTAAAGGATCATACCTAATCCTGAAATATTTACTTAGCAATCATTGGACTAGATGTTGAGGCTATTCCCTTATGGTGAGCAAAAATCAGTCATGATTCTCACGGGGGTGGAACTTACAGCGTGATGGGGGAGATGGACGTTGAACAAGCAGTCCAATGGGTGTAGAAGGTTTTTTTTTTTTTTTTTAATTTATTTATTTGACAGACAGGGATCACAAGTAGGCAGAGAGGCAGACAGATAGAGAGGTGGAAGCAGGCTCCCCGCAGAGCACAGAGCCCGATGTGGGGCTCGATCCCAGGACACTGGGACCATGACCCGAGCCGAAGGCAGAGGCTTTAACCCACTGAGCCACCCAGGCGCCCCAATGGGTGTAGAAGTTTTAAAGGAAGACACCTGAAGCTACCCGGGGCGGCGGGGGGGGGGTGGTGGTGGTGGAATAGGGAGAATCTGGCCAAGAAGGAGGCTTCCTTAAGTAAGTGTCTTCAGAATTGCTATATCAAAGTCGAGGAGTTAACTAGGGAATGGAAAAGAGTGGGATAGGGTAGACAACTTACTTGGCAAATGAAGAAGACCTTGAAAGGTCCTAGGCCTGGTGTCTTAAACCCAAAAGCCATTGTGATTTAAGGTACTCCAGACCTTTACAGCCTCTGCTGGGAAGTAGAATCTGAGGACCACCCTTTCTCCCACTTTTCAGTGGATATAAATACTGTACAGCCTTCCAGTATATATTGAATAAGTGAATTTGTGATGGTGACGTGCCTTTTAAGAGTCCTGCCTCTATATGGCATATTGTGAATATATCGGATCCTTACATCATTTTGCAGTTCTTTCTGTATGACTGTCTCCCTGTTGAGGGTGTAGACTCATTCTTCTTGGTTCCTCGCACAGTATGCGTTTAATTATGTTGAATGAGTAAGCAAAACGGGGAGTCTCCAAGTCTTTTGGGATGCAGCTTATTTCCCTCAGCTCGTTCAGAGGAGGAGCAGTGAACGTTTTGAAACCGCTCTGATGTCGCTCAGTCAGAATTGGCACGGTACATTAATTTTCGTCACCGTTAAGACTGACTGAGAGCGGGGCGCCTGGGTGGCTCAGTGGGTTAAAGCCTCTGCCTTTGGCTCAGGCCATGATCCCAGAGTCCTGGGATCGAGCCCTGCATCGGGCTCTCTGCTCAGCGGAGAGCCTGCTTTCTCCTCTCTCTCCCTCTGCCTGCCTCTCTGTCTACTTGTAATCTCTGTCTGTCAAATAAATAAATAAAATCTTAAAAAAAAAAAAAAAAAGACTGATTGAGAGCCACGGTGAGGAGGGATGGGGTGTGGCAAAGTTTCTAAAAACCCCAGCCTTGACTCCTTTGCCTGGGCATTAAAGTCCTTATCTGTGGGAGTTTTAGTTCGCTCTGGGGTTCTTTCAGCCAGTGTTTCACCATCTTTTTGCCCAAAGGGCTTTTGTTTCCATAAGTAGTTGATTGAATTGTGAATTAATCATTTGAAATTGTGGTTAACCGTGAATCACTGTGTGCATCTTTATCTTCTTAGAAGAAGGGAAAAAAACAACTTGGCACTAAGTGACTTGAAGTAATAGCACCCATGTTCCTTTAGGGCTTTCCAGTTTACAAGTTGCTTCCAAGTGTCGGATGGGTTTTGTCTCACAACAGCCGGGAGTAGGCGGAGTAAATACTACTTTTTTTTTTTTTTAAAGATTTTATTTATTTATTTGACAGAGATCACAAGTAGTAGGCAGAGAGGCAGGCAGAGAGAGAGGAACGGAAGCAGGCTCCCTGCTGAGCAGAGAACCCCTGGGATCATGACCTGAGCGGAAGGCAGAGGCTTTAACCCACTGAGCCACCCAGGCATCCCTGGATACTACTTTTTTACACAAAAAGGAAATCGGGCTCAGTGGGTTAAGCGTCTGCCTTCGGCTCAGGTCATGATCGCAGGGTTCTGGGATCCAATCCCACATTGGCTTCTCCTCCCCTCCCCTGCACTTGAGCGTGTGCACTCTCTTTCTCCATCTCTCAAAAACAAAACAAAACAAAACAAAACAAAACAAAACAAAAAAACCCCAAAAAGAAATTTGGGACTCAGTAACTTATTTATGGTTAGAGTTGGGTCTCGAATTCTAGAGACTAACGTCAGATGGTTCCCATTTTTCTGGACAGCCAGTGCTGATGGCACTGTAGTACCATGTTGGTGATTGGCACCTGCTCACCAGGGACTGTCACTTTTTCCCAACCTGCCTCGGGGAAATCATAGTAAGTGTGAAAGAGCTTTGACATTGTCAAGTTGTATCATTTCTTAGCTTCTCTCTCTTCTGAACCCCTTTCTCTTTTACTGGCTCTGAGCTCCACCTCCTCAGTGTGGCTGTAGCATCCTCACCCCTCAGTAACCTAATGGCTGGGAAGGTAGCCGTCTGCCAGCCAGTTGTTGTGGGGTGCTCAGGCTGCGTGGAGGCAGGTATCGTCCTACTTACAGACAGTTCCTTGTATAACTGGCCCCATCCCCAGGTCCACTACTGTTGACCGCAGCCTCCCTAAGGTGGTCAGGCCAAACCTAGAGACCCTGGCTTTAGGGATAATGGGACTATACACGATTGTAGGCATGTAGATGAACACAGAGCTGGAAGGGGCCTTAGAGTCCATCTCATATGGACCCGTCCTTGTGTTGGCGAAGTGAAGTAACTCCATTAAGGATTTGCAGCTAGGACTGGAGCCCAGGTCTTCTGAGCAGCCCCCGCATCCCGCAGTTGGCGTCTCTGCTGGACGGTAAACCATGAGGTTTTCATTCCCGTTTCCTAATTCCTGGCCTAGGCCTTGGCACAGAGGATGCGCTGTACATCTTCGTATTTTGGAATAAATGAGCACACGAAGAAACACTCCTGCTCTACTTGACGTGTGGGTGTATTGAACCTATTGAGGTTGGCATGGGAAGGAAGAACACGCGGGACTCTTGTCTGCTAGTGCGGCGAGTTTTGCTTCGATAATGATTTTAGGCTTGGACGTTACCACATAGAGGTTTTAGGATCAAACAGTTTTTCCGGGGCCCTGGTTTGATTTGGCTTGAGAAGCCAGAAGCCTTGCGTAATGCCTGCTTCTCTCTTAGTTTCAGTTCCCCGAATCTTCCTTCTTTTTTTTCCCTCTGCTTAGTTCCATAGGGTTATTTTCAATATGGACTCGACCCTGACGGCAGGTGGGATCCGGCAACGATTCATAGATTTCTTCCGGAGAAACGGGCACACGTACGTTCACTCCTCTGCCACCATCCCGTTGGACGACCCCACTTTGCTCTTCGCCAACGCGGGCATGAACCAGGTAAGAAGGGTTTTTTTCCTTTTTCTTTCTTTGATTTAACTTTATTTATTTATTTCCTTAATTTCTTTAATTTTTGGGTTTTTTTTTTTTAGTAAGATTTTTATGTATTTATTTGACAGAGAGAGAGAGACAGAGAGAGCAGTAACGCAAGCAGGGGGAGCGGGAGAGGGAAAGCCGGCTTCCCGCCGAGCAGGGAGCCTGCTGTGGGACTTGGTCCCAGGACCTTGGGATCATGACCTGAGCAAAACAAAGGCAGATATTTAATGACTGAGCCATCCAGGCGCCCCTAATTTATTTTTTTAAGTAAGCTCTATACCCACCGTGGGGCTTTAACTTAGACTCCGCGGTTCAGGAGTTGCATGTCCTATCGACTGAGCCAGCCAGGTGCCCCTGCTCTGTATAAAGTTTTGCCTTTACTTTCTTCTAAGGAAAAAGCTATGTTTTCTTAGTCATTGGCTAGATTAATCTTCCTGAGCCCTGAAGAGACCTGTTCACCCAGCTACTGTGATTCTCCTTCACTTCTTCACTTTCTTTTGTTATTTTTTTCTTTCTCTCTCTCTCTCTCTTTCTTTGGTTCCTTCTTTCCTTCTTCCTCCCTCCTTCCCTTCTTCCCTTCCTTCCTTCTTTCCTTTCCTTTCCTTTCCTTTCCTTTCCTCTCTTTCCTTTTCTTTCTGATTTTATTTATTTGAGAGAGAGTGCACAAGCAAGGGGATCAGGAGAGGGAGAAGCAGGCTCTTCACCAGGCAGGGAGCCTGACATGCGGCTTGATCCCAGAATCCTGGTATCATGACCTTAGCTGAAGGCAGATGCTTAATGGACTGAGCCATCCAGGCGCCTGCCCCCCCCTTATTTTTTTCTTTATAATATAAGTGAGTACTTCAGGATTCTTTCAAAGCTTTGCTTTTGGGGCGCCTGGGTGGCTCAGTGGGTTAAGCCTCTGCCTTCAGCTCAGGTCATGATCCCAGGGTCCTGGAATCGAGCCCCACATTAGGCTCTCTGCTCAGCGGGGAGCCTGCTTCCCTTCCTCTCTCTCTGCCTGCCTCTCTGCCTACTTGTGATCTCTGTCTGTCAAATAAATAAATAAAATCTTTAAAAAACAAAAAAAAGGCTTTGCTTTTGTTCACATTCTGAGTCATGTAACTTTATTGATTTTTTTACCTTTTATATCATTTTAATTTTTAAATTAATCTTTTAATTACATTTTAATTAAATCTTTTTAAAGATTTATTTATTTAGAGAGAGAGTGTGTGCACATGTGTAGGGGTCAGTGAAAGGGTTCGTGGGAGAGAAAGAGAAAATCTCAAGCAGATTCTCCACTGACCTTGGAGCCCACATGGGGCTTGATCCCAGGACCCTGAGACCATGACCTGAGCCAAAATCAAGAGTCAGATGCCTAACAGACTGAGACACCTAGGAGCCCATAATGATTTTTTTTTTGACTCTTTCTTGAAGCTACTGCCACCAATGCCAATTTGGATCCACTGCTGATGAAACTTTATTAGTAGGATTTATGTTTAGAGTAGTGACCTTTAAAAGATAATTTGAAAGCTTTGTTGTAATATTGAACACTGTTTATCAGGCTGATTGTGGCATGGAAGTGGATTCAGGTTACATAATGCCTTCAGGACTTTCCTTTGGTGGTTTTCTTGGAACCCTTAGCCCTGTGGATTGACTGGCCGTTAGAATGTGTCTCACTCTGTACTAACTGATAAGTTGATATTTTCTTTTCTTTCCTGACATAGAAAATCAGAGGCAGTAGGAACAAGAACATTTTCTTTCTTTCTTTTTTTGGAAAGATTTTTAATTTATTCATTAGAGAGAGAGAGGGAGAGAGAGCATGTGTGCCAGCAAGAACTGGAGCCCAGGGGAGGGTCAGAGGGGGAGGAAGAAGCAGACTTTCCACTGAGCAGGGAGCCTGATGCAGGGCTGCATCCCAGGACCCTGGGATCATGACCCAAGCCAAAGGCAGACACTTAACCAGCTGAGCTACCTAGGTGCCCCAGTGGGAACACTTTCCATCTTGTATAACATTAGCTGTACAATTATACACATGTTTTCAATTATATGTGTGAGTCCTTTCTCTACATCTGGAATAGGGGGCACTAATTTTTTTTTCTTTTTTCCTTTTTTTTTTTTTTTAAAGATTTTATTTATTTATTTGACTGAGAGAGAGATCACAAGTAGTCAGAGAGGCAGGCAGAGAGAGCGGGGGAAGCAGGCTCCCTTCTGAGCAGAGAGCCTGATGCAGGGCTCGATCCCAGGACCCTGAGATCATGACCTGAGCTGAAGGCAGAGGCTTAACCCACTGAGCCACCCAGGCGCCCCTAATTTTTTTTTTCTTAAGATTTTATTTATGTATTTGACAGACAGAGATCACAAGTAGGCAGAGGCAGATAGGGCGGGGGTGGTGGGTAGGAGCAGGCTCCCTCCTGAGCAGAGAGCCCAATGCAGGGCTCTATCCTAGGACCCTGGGATCATGACCTGAGCCTAAGCCAGAGGCTTTAACCCACTGAGTCACCCAAGTGCCCCAAGGGCACTAATTTTATGTGGATTTGCAAGGTGATGGGTTTTCTGGAATACTGGGAAGGTTCTCTTTTACTCTGGCATTCCTAGGCATGAGTTTTATCTTCTCCCACATGTGTCAACAATACTTGGTAGAAGAACCATGGGAGTCCAGTATTCGTTTTTTTTTGTTTTTTTTTTTTTAAGATTTTATAGATTTATTTGACAGAAAGACAGCGAGAGAGGGGACACAGCAGGGAGAATGAGAGAGGGAGAAGCAGTCTTCCTGCTGAGCAGGGGGCCCGATGTGGGCTCAGTCCCAGGACCCTGAGATCATGACCTGAGCTGAAGGCAGACGCTTAACGACTGAGCCACCCAGGCGCCCCGGAAGTCCAGTGTCCTAATGTTCTCTGAATAACAGTAATTATTAGACTGATGTACTTTGCACTTACTATGTGCCAGGAATTGTTCTACGTCTTTTATGTGAGCTGACTCATTTAATGCTCACTCTGTACTGATGCACCGACAGCTCAGGTAAATTGCCCAAGCTGACATAATGGTGAATGCTGGAGTGTGGATTGGAACCCCAGCAGTCGTTTGCTTAGCTTAACTTTGTGCTGTACTGCCTCTTACTGCTTCTTAATCAGAAATACCTTGATGGGTTTTTGCTTTTTTTTTTTTTTTTTAAACATTTAAAAATAGTATTTATTAGGCATCTGCCCTTTTTCAGGTATGCTAGATACTGGATATACGAAGATAAGTAATACGGTTTTTGCTTTTAAGGGGTTCATGGTCTAGTTCAGAACTGTCAAATGGAACTTTGACAATGATGGTAATGTTCTATGGCTTGGCCATGTATGATGATTTTTTATTTTAGGTTTTTATATTATTTAAGTAATCTCTACACCTGGCATGGGACTCAAACTTACAACCCCGAGATCCGAAGTTGCATGCTTCACCGACTGAGCTTTCCAGGCACCCCATGCGTGATTAGTGAGCTGATGTGACTGAGGAACAGAATTTTTTGTTTTTAGAAAATTTTGATTAATTACTAATAATTTCATTTTAATTAATTGTACAAGTCACAGGTGACTGGTGGGCTACCAGATTGGACAGGTCTAGTGAGTGGGAAAATAAATAAACTTACATAACAATGTTACATCAAAGTGTAATTTGATAAATCCTGAGAGCAAAATAATACCTTTTCTGCACATGGGTCGTTCATCAAGTTGTGCTGATTTTACTCCCTTAATAGGTCTCAGTTTTTTTCTTCCTTATCACCTTTACCATTAAGCCTGCACATCGTTTTTTAAAATAATAATTTAATAATAATAATTATTATTATTTTTAAAGTAAGCTCTGTGGCCAATGTGGGATTTGAACTCATGACTCTGAGATCAAAGAGTTGCATGCCCTACCAACTGAGCCAGCCAGGTGCCTCCAGTACATCACTTTTAGTCTAGTTCTTCCAGAAGGATGTCCTAAGCCCTGACCACCAGAGACTCCTGAGGAAGCATGGGTTTCACCACATCAGCCTCTGGCTGATACACAGATCCAGCAGGTGTTTCCCTGGTGCAGGTGGTGTTGCTAGCAATGGTGGAGACTGTTCGAGAGCAAGGACCAGGGAGAAGCTGCTCTCAGATAGGCTGCTTGTGCCTCTGCCCTGTCACGCCACGTGCTTCACAAGTGTCTCCGTATTCCAGGCAAATTAAATAAATCACAAACAACAGTTTCTGTGTGGTCTCTACCTGCCACCACATGACCACCTGATAGATCAACACCTCCTTCAAAGCTGAAATGTTCCCTTTCTTTTTTAGTTCAAACCCATCTTTCTGAACACTATTGACCCATCTCACCCCATGGCCAAGCTGAGCAGAGCTGCCAATACCCAGAAATGCATCCGGGCTGGGGGCAAACACAACGACCTGGATGACGTGGGCAAGGATGTCTATCATCACACCTTCTTTGAGATGCTGGGCTCCTGGTCTTTTGGAGATTACTTCAAGGTAAGCTCAAAGAGGAGATCTAAGCCTTCCAGGATGCAGTGCCTAGCGTTTGATGATTCCGGTTTATGTTTTGGATATCTTCTATAAATTGATCCTGAATTTGTCTGAATTTTGTGTAGATGTTGTAGTTTTATATTTGCATTCCTCGGGTCTGCACTTTTCTACTTAGCTTAAATAGATTTTTGGCTTGGCCACGTTCCGCATTTTTCTTTTTGTTCTTTTTTGTAGGAATTGGCATGTAAGATGGCTCTGGAGCTTCTCACCCAAGAGTTTGGCATTCCAGTTGAGAGGCTTTATGTTACTTACTTTGGTGGGGATGAAGCAGCTGGCTTAGAACCAGACCTGGAGTGCAAACAGATCTGGCAAAACTTGGGGTAAGAATGCATCTCATGGGACGCCTGGGTGGCTCAGTTGGTTAAGCAGCTGCCTTCGGCTCAGGTCATGATCCCAGCGTCCTGGGATCGAGTCCCACATCAGGCTCCTTGCTCATCAGGGAACCTGCTTCTCCCTCTGCCTCTGCCTGCCCTTCTGTCTGCCTGTGCTTGTTCGCTCTCCCTCTCTCTCTCTGACAAATAAATAAATAAAATCTTAAAAAAAAAAAAAAAAAGAATGCATCTCACATGTTGAGTGTGGAGGAGTGAAGTGATTTCTGACCTGGTGCTGCCGTGGGCTATTACGGCTTGGGGCGCATTGCCTTGTCCTGTTTCAGGCTGTGCATTTTGAGATGGAGGTGGGAGTGACTAGGAACAATTACCCTTTGGTGCATTCATTGCCTTTTTTTTTTTTTTTTTTTTTTTTTATTTTTTTTTTTTTTGAGAAAGGGCGCGACACAGCGTGAGTAGGGGGCGGGGCGGAGAGAGAGAATCTCAAGCAGGCTCCATGATGAGCAGGGGGCCAGGCATGGGGCTCCATCGCAGCACCCAGAGATCATGACCTGACCTGAGCCGAAACCAAGAGTCAGACGCTTAACTGACTGAGGCACCCAGGCACCCTGTTCATTTTCTTCTTTTTACTTTAACTCTTAGAAAAGGTATAGCTTTTTACCACACATAGCGTTTTTTTTTTTATTTAATTTTTTTAAAATTTATTTAATTGACAAAGATCACAAGTAGGCAGAGAGGCAGAGAGAGAGAAGAGAGGGAAGCAGGCTTGCCGCTGAGCAGAGCGCCCGATGCGGGGCTCGATCCTAGGACCCCGAGATCATGACCCGAGCCGAAGGCAGAGGGTTAACCCACTGAGCCACCCAGGCGCCCCCACACTTAGTGGTTTTGCTGTTTCATTCATTCATTTATGAATTAATTACTTTGACTCCAGTAATATTACTCCAATCCAGCTTCCCCTGGTACTTGGTCTGAAACCCCTCCTTGCTTAGATTCTGTCATCTACAAGTACTTGTACATTTTGGCCAGTAACACACGCGAACCTTAGATACTTGAATGGGAATCCTGTTTTGCTTGGCTTGTATGTATCTGGACCCTGTTTATCCAGTGTGTACAATCTTTCCTGAGTGCCTGTCTTACCTAGCAGCTCTCAGGAGGGTTCAGTATTTTAGAAATAATTTTAATTTTACTAAATGCATTTTGGTATCATTTTAAAGTGAGAAAGTTGACTAAATTGAGACATAGAAAAGTGACTTGAAATACTCAGCAGCTGTTTTAATGCTTCTGGTGTTTCCATTTTTTAAAATGAAGGAACATTTGTAGAGTAAGTATTTGCTTAAATTCTGGTCATATGAGCATAGATGTTTTCATTTTCATGTGTTCCTTTCTAGGCTCTATCCCTGTCTTTGCCCATTTTTGTTTAGTTATGAACGTAGCTTTATGTGTATTTTGTATTCTGTTGTAGTCACGCCTGAGAAGAATCCTGTCCTGCTTCCTTAGCCCCTGCTGTGTCGGCCCAGTGTTAGTCATTGCCAATGAGGGTGCCTTTTTTTTTTTTTTTTTCTTAATAGGAATGCATAAGGATCTCCTTTAGTAGTGGATACAAGTCTGGGCAGAATCCTTGTCAGTGGGGGCACCTGGGTAGCTCAGTTGGTGAAGCGACTGCCTTCAGCTCAGGTCATGATCCTGGAGTCTCAGGATTGAGTCCCGCATAGGGCTCCCTGCTTAGCAGGGAGTCTGCTTCTCTCTCTGACCCTCCTCCCTCTCATGCTTTCTTTCTCTCATTCTCTCAAATAAATAATAAAAATAAAACCTTTACTTAAAAAAAAAAGAATCCTTGTCAATGGCTGTAACTGAGCTTATCTTCTCTACTCTCCGCAGGCTGGATGACACCAGAATCCTCCCTGGCAACATGAAGGATAACTTCTGGGAGATGGGTGACACGGGCCCATGTGGTCCCTGCAGTGAGATTCACTATGACCGGATTGGTGGCCGAGATGCCGCACACCTCGTCAACCAGGATGACCCCAATGTGCTGGAGATTTGGAACCTTGTGTTCATCCAGTATAACAGGTGGCCTTGGGGTCCTAAACTCTTCCTGCTAATAGCAGCACCTTTCCCTGAGCCAAGTAGAGAAAGAGGAACTCAGAGCACAAGGCTGTCTTCTCATCCTTATCTTTGGGGATAGTGGAACAGAGCTAAAGCAAGACTAAAGACATCAGGGGATCTTGTGGACATTATTTAGATTTTTATTTCTCAGGTTTTCCCTCTGATCTCTGAGTCACTGGTGGACCTAATCTTTTATAAATTAGTTTTATTTCACATAGTACCTGCTTCAGGACTATTCCTATAATGTCATTTTTGCTATAATTTGGATTGTGATTTTATTTTATTTATTTATTTTTAAGATTTTATTTATTTATTTGACAGACAGAGATCACAAGTAGGCAGAGAGGCAGGCAGAGAGAGAGAGAGGAGGAAGCAGGCTCACTGCTGAGCAGAGAGCCCGATGCGGGGCTCGATTCCAGGACCCTGAGATCACCACCTGAGCCGAAGGCAGAGGCTTAACCCACTGAGCCACCCAGGCGCCCCTTATTTTGGTTTTTTAAAGATTTTATTTATTTATTTGACCAGAGAGGGAGAGAAAGACAGAGTGGGAGAGAGAGAGGGAGAGAGACTCTGAAACAGACTCCACGCTGAGTGCAGAGCCTGATGTGGGGCTTGATCCCACAACTGAGAGATCGTGACCTGAGCCAAAACCAAGAGTTGGATGCTTAACCAGCAGAGCCACCCAGGTGCCCCTGTGGACTGCAGTTTTATTTATTTATTTATTTTTTCTTAAAGATTTTATTTATTTATTTGACAGACAGAGATCACAAGTAGGCAGAGAGGCAGGCAGAGAGAGAGTGGGAAGCAGGCTCCCCGCAGAGCAGAAAGCCCGATGCGGGGCTCGATCCCAGGACCCTGGGACTCATGACCTGAGCCGAAGGCAGAGGCTTTAACCTACTGAGCCACCCAGGCGCCCCATGAACTGCAGTTTTAAAGCTCATTTCCTTGAGACCTGCTTCACCCTTTATTTTTTATTCTTTAAAGATTTTATTTGTTAGAGAGAGAGAAAGCACAAGTGGTGGAAAGAGGAAGAAGGGGAGGGAGAAGCAGACTGCCCATGAAGCAGGGATCCCGATGCGGGGCTCGATCCCAGGACCCTGGGATCATGACATTTAACTGACTGAGCCACCCAGGCTCGTGCCTCACTCTTTCATAGGCCCCAGAGTACTTCCGTTTTCCCTTCCACTCTTCTCCCAACAAATCAGGCAGAGGCAGGTGGCAAATAGTCACAGCCTATCATCTGTGCTACATAACAGAGTTTTAACCAGCGGGGAGAGGTGGCACCTAGAGTCCTTGTTTCAACTTCTCTTTCTCTGGATGATGCAGGGAAAGCGATGGCATTTTGAAACCTCTTCCTAAGAAAAGCATCGACACAGGGATGGGCCTGGAGCGACTGGTGTCTGTACTGCAGAATAAGATGTCCAACTATGACACTGACCTTTTTGTTCCTTACTTCGAAGCCATTCAGAAGGTACTGGTCCTATTGCAAACATGCAGATGTCTGTGGAGGTTTCTAGGTTGTACTGTCAGCAGTACTGTCAGAGGTAAAATAATCATGTCTTTGCCAGCTAAGGGTACCTGTGACCATCTGTTAATTGAATTGTTAATAACTTAAGAGGCTCTAAGCATAAGGTACTGAGGTTTGTTGAGTGCAGGGGTCTGGCTGGAGGCTCTTTCTGTCCCTTTTCTTAGTATTAAAAGATCTGGGAAGAGGGTCATCCTTTCCCTTATGCCCATTCAGTTCTCGTGGAATCTTCTAGGGCAAGGCGGTGCCAGAAGGGTGCTTCCTAATGAGCTGCCTCCTGGTTTTTATCTTTAGGGCACAGGTGCCCGGCCATACTCGGGGAAAGTTGGTGCTGATGATGCTGATGGGATCGATATGGCCTATCGGGTGCTGGCTGACCATGCCCGGACCATCACGGTGGCACTGGCTGATGGTGGCCGACCTGACAACACAGGGCGGGGGTAAGTCTGTTACACATGGGGCAGGGTTAGGACTGCCACTGTGAGTTTGATGACTCTCCGGGAACTTAAAGCCATTCTTTATGCTTGTTTTCTTTGTCATTTAGGTAGTTGGAGGGATCCTTGTATTTTTTTAGGGATTAAGAGAGTTTCAGCTTATGTTACAGAGTTGCCACTTTTATTAAGTCTTTGTTGCTAAGTACAAGATAAGATAGAGGTTCTATTTTAGGTTGTCTGGTAGGATATTGGAAGGGTGGGATGGGCTCCATATTGATTAGCCCCAGGCAGTTTTCTTACTGATAGGCAGGTCCTGAGATTTGAGTCATCAGCCTTCTGGGCTGAACTTGACTCCATCTCTGGATCAGCAGAATGTGGTAGAAAAACACGGATTTGTTGGGTATATTCCTGAGTTTTCTGCTGGAATGAATGTCCTCAGGGGCTCACAAAAAAAGGACTTAGGTAAAAGAAAGTCTCTGGAAAAGTCAAAATGCTGGTCATTTGCTTTGGGTAGAATTCCAAAAACCCCATTAAAAAATGCTTGGAAGGTTGTCTAGAGGAGGTGGTCTTCTGCCTGTTTCAGGTATGTGTTGAGACGGATTCTCCGCCGGGCTGTCCGATATTCCCATGAGAAACTCAATGCCAGCAGGGGGTTCTTCGCCACGTTAGTAGATGTTGTCGTCCAGTCGTTGGTAGGTGTATCTCCCTGCTTACCGCTGTTCTGCTAGTGCACGTAGCTTAGAGGGCTGGGGTGGGAGTTAGCATACTGTTAGTGAGAGTTTTTAAGGTGCTCATGGAATGGTCTGTCTTCAAGGAGTCCACGTCTCTGTTTTCCCTTTGCCAGGGTGATGCATTTCCTGAGCTGAAGAAGGACCCAGATATGGTGAAGGACATCATAAATGAAGAAGAAGTGCAGTTTCTTAAGACTCTCAGCAGAGGGCGCCGCATCTTGGACAGGAAAATTCAGAGCCTGGGAGACTGTAAAACCATTCCTGGTAAGGACTAGTTTGTTCCTTTCTTCATCCAGGTTCATCTTTCCAGAAGAGGAAAGCCCTTTATCACAATTGACAGTGGAGTCCCCTGTCTCCAAGGGCAAAGGATAGCTTGGTTATACTGCTTTTGGTATAAAATGGGGTTTATAGTAAAATTACAAAAGTAATATGTTAATGTGGCAAAGTATTTAAATAACACGGAAGTAAAAAATGAAGATTCTCTTTCCTCCTGTTACCTCATTTCTCAGAGGTAACAGTTCTTAAGAGTTTGTTGTATAACTACTCAGGACTTTTCTCTCTTTGCATACATATGTATGTAGGGTCGTGTGTGTGTGTTTTCTAGCAATAATGGAACATACGGTATGTACTGTTGTGCAGCTTTGCTTTCTTTCTTTTTTTTAAACTAGACTGGAAAATTAAAAAAAAATTTTTTTAACTTCTTATTGCAGCATAATGCACAAGGGGAAAGCCTGATGAATTTCCACAAAGGGAACACTTGTGTTCCGATTAAGAAACAAAACTTTTCCGGGAGACCTCTTGTACTTCCTCCGGATCAATCTGAAAGATTTGTTGGATTTTCTGACAAGTGCACAGAATCAATACTAACTAGCCTTGTCTCCAGTTCCTTCTGTCACTACCAGCTTCCTTTGGGAAGTGCTTGAGATGGCAAAGGAGGGGACTTCCATGTCATTCTTACACAGTTCCTTTGTGCCATGCAGGGGACACTGCTTGGCTCCTCTATGACACCTATGGGTTTCCAGTGGATCTCACAGGACTGATTGCTGAAGAGAAGGGCCTGGTGGTGGATATGGATGGATTTGAAGAGGAGAGGAAACTGGCCCAGGTAAAGAATTTAGGGAGTGAGCTGAAAACCCAACACTAAACAAGGCATAGCTTGGCTGCGAAGAATAGAAGTTTCCCTCCATTAAAGTCTTCGGAATTCCATTTTTCCCAAGACCAGTGAGTGTCTCGCAGGGGCATTTTGGCCCCAGGGGATATTTGGCAATAATATATGAAGACATTTTTTGGTTTTCGCAGCTGAGTGTGGGATGCTGTCGGCATCAGGTGGGTAGAGGTCAAGGGTGCTGCTCAACATCCTACCGTGGACAGCCCCCTACAACAAAGAATTACCTGGCCCCAAATGTTGGTAGTGCTGAGACTAAAAAACTGTTCTAGAGCTTTCTGTTGGGCTTAGTTTAGCAGTCTGGGGTCCTTCAGAATTCTTGTTCCCGCATTGGGATAACTTCTGTTTATTTCTCTTACTGGAAGCTGAAATCACAGGGCAAGGGAGCTGGAGGGGAAGACCTCATTATGCTGGACATCTATGCTATTGAAGAGCTCCGGGAGAAGGGTCTGGAAGCAACAGATGATTCCCCAAAGTATAATTACCATTCGGACTCCAGTGGGAGCTATGGTGCGTTCTTGTGTTATTGTGCGTACCTTGGCCAGGTCTCAAGATTAGGAGCCTAGAGTATTCAGCAGAGCCTCTCCTGTAGTCCTGTAGAGTCGTGCTCTGTAATTTTATACTCCTAGAGACCCATGGCTACTAATTTTCTAATCCTTTATTTTGGAAGAATTACAGATTCATAGGAAGTTGTGAAAAAAATTTATAGGGACAGTCCTCGTACTCTTTACCCAGTTTCTCCTAATTGTAACACCTTTTAGGAAACCAGGAAATTGGCACTGATACAATCTTCAGTGGCTGCTGAATTTTGCATCAGGATAGCGGCATTCTAGGGGCGCCTGGCTGGCTCAGTTGGTAGATCATGTGACTCTTGATCTTGGGGTCATGAGTTCAAGCCCCACAGTGGGTACAGAGATTACTTAATTTATTTTTTATTTTTGAAAAAGTATTTTATGTATTTAGTTGAGAGAGACAGAGATAGTGAGAGAGAGCAGGAGCGGGAAGGAGGGCAAGAGGCAGACTCCCCGCTGAGCAGGAGGCCAATGTGGGGCTCGATCCCAGGACCCTGGGATCAAGACCTGAGCTGAAGGGAGACGCTTCACTGACTGAGCCACCCAGGTGCCCTGAGATTACTTAATTTAAATAAATAAGTAAAGAGGAAAGGATAGAATAGAGGCATTCTGAAGTTAAGAATCAAAGAAACAGGCAATATGTGTTTTTGCTTTTTTGCATCAGCTGAGATCCCTAAATCTCTCCAAGCAAGCCCACAAAATGAATACATTCTTTATGACTTGACCTTGGGAGTAGGGAATTTATTATTAGTCCTAAATGTTCAGATTCACTAGGTTCCTGTTCAACAGCTCAGAGGTAGAGTGACCAGAACTGTCCCAGTGATGTGAAAGTCTCCCCTGGTCCGAAGCAAACTGACAGGTGGTCACTCTACTGAGTGTTATATTCCCGGCTCTTAAGCCCTTTTGGGGAGTCTAATGGTCTTGATTGTAAAATAAAATCAGACAGTTAGGACCTAAGGAGAGTTTGAGAAATAGAATCCACGAATGTGTGAGTGAAGTCCTTGACCCTCTTTTCCCCTTTCTGTCCAGCATTTGAGAGCGCGGTGGCGACAGTGATGGCTCTGCGCAGGGACAAGATGTTCGTGGAGGAAGTGTGCACGGGCCAGGAGTGTGGAGTGGTGCTGGACAAGACCTGTTTCTATGCCGAGCAAGGCGGGCAGATCTATGATGAAGGCTACCTGGTGAAAGTGGAGGACAACAGTGAAGATGTGAGCCAACAGTTCATCCTTGTTAGCCGGGGATGGGGGCATCCAGTAGAGGGCTGGGCGTGGGCTGGGGTAGCCTTTCTGGCTTCTCACACTCCTGGCCTTGGGGAGCAGACACAAGTGATCTTTGGGTATGGTCCATTGTCAGTGTTTCTGAGGCCAAGGGAGCTGCCTCTTGTACCACTGATCCCACTGCAGTTAGGTCCCTCTTAGCAGGATCCCTGTGGTTGGGCTGTGTTCGTTGATCCTGGATTCCTCCAGGCTTTCCTCATGAATAAGATGTAGCTCTCTGGAGGGCAGACTCCCTTGCAGAAGCCTCAGCCTCTATCTCTGCACTGCTGACTCTGTGATCTTGGAGGAGTTACCTCGTCTCATGGACTTCAGCTTCCTTACGATGGCTTTACATTCTCTAGCATGCTCCTTAAGGGAACGTCTGTTTCTGTGTATATACACACATATATTTGTACACATATAAAGTGGTCTGTATCTTTAACGGTAAATACAGGTACCATTCAACTGTAAAATGAAACCGGTATTTTACCAGAAAAAGTGAGTTTATTGGGAAGTACCAGAGAATTGCAATTTGGGACATGCGAGCTATGGCAAAAGCACAGGCAAGTCCTGCAAAGGAAGGAGGGGAACTGCCATTTTATGGAGAAGGCGGAGGAAGAAGTTGTGGGGGTGTTATTTTAAAGGAAAGTTCACTGGAGAAAATCACAAGCTTGGGGTGATGGTGGTTTCTCATTGGCTGAGTTGCAGGGGTAGTTGATTTCTCCTAGGAGATGCAGTGTATATCTTTCCTTGTGAGGGCCTGTACTTGATGGTTCTTTCCTGTCGAGCATTCCACTTGGTTCGGTAATTGACAAATTCTTTCTGAAATTATTACTGTTCCTGTTCTAGCTTCCCCTTCTAGCCGCTGGGCTCCACTTCTGTGTGATTCCTTTTGATTAATTTTCAGTGGATAATGGTGCGCGTGTATGTATACAGTAATGGTATTAATGGTATAATGTGTGTACACACTAGGAAGGAGGAGCTTAGAGAATGTGTAATATGTAGATATAGAGAGAGGATATCATATATATATATATGTATTTGGGTTTATTTACATATTATTCTTCCCCTGGACTCCTCTTAGAAAACAGAATTCACAGTGAAGAACGCTCAGGTGCGAGGAGGGTATGTGCTGCACATAGGGACCATCTATGGCAGCCTGAGAGTCGGGGACCAGGTCCGGCTGTTTATTGATGAGGTGAGTTACATTATACTGCTTGGCGTTGGACCTGGTTAGTAATCCTCTCCCTTTTATTTTTACTTTTGTAATTTAAATCTCTGCTTTATCGAGGTATAGTTGACATACAAAATTCTAAGATATTTCAAGTGTATGTCATAGTGACTCAATATACTTTATGAAAAGAATTCATCTCCTTTGGCTCTAAATTGGTCCAATCATGGTTGTCACTCCTAAGTGAATTCGTGAGATTATTCTAAGTCTGATGCAAGAGAACATTCTGTGATGGGTGCAGCTGTGAGTTACTAAATGGATATGTTCTTAAGTCAGAGGACTGTGATTTTATCTTATTCTATTTTAATTAATTTATTTTCAATAATCTATATCCAGTGTGGGGCTCAATCTCATAACCCCGGGATCAAGATTAACCACTTCCTCCAGCTGAGCCAGCCATGTGCCCCAGATGACAGTGACTTTAGTTGAGATTTATAGACTTGTTTCATGGATGGTCTTTCTCCAGATTAACTGCAAATACTTCTTCAGGAGCCTGGGATCCTGTATTAATTAGGAAATAGGTTCTGTTCATGTGACTGAGCTCCAAATTAACAGTCACTTAAAAGTAGAAGTGTGTTTCTCATCTCCAAGTCCAAGCTGATACAGATACTCTGCCCCACAAAGTCATAGGGCCCAGCCTTTCCTTGCTTATTTTTCTGTCCTTATTCCTGCGGTGTTGCCCTTCATTTCACAGTCCAGGAAGGTAGCCACTGGATCCATTTCTAGGCCAGGAGTTGACAAACTTTTTTTTTTTTTTTTTAAAACAAAGTTCCAGATAGTATTTTCAGTTTTGTGAGCCATACTGTCTTAGTCACAACCATACACCTCTGGTGCTGTAGCACAGAAGCAGCGTAGATAATGTGTAAACATGAGGGTTTGGCTGTGTTCCAATAAACCCGTTTATAAAAATGGACAAAAGGCAGGATTTTGGCCCACAGGCCATAATTGGCCAACTCTTACTTCTTACTCTAGGTAGTGGGAAAGAGGAAGGGGAGGGCGTGTTCCTTCCCTTTAAGGGTGTGTATCACATCTTCTCACAACACACTGACCAAAATGTAGTCATATGGCCACAATTCGCTGCAAGGGAAATGGGGAGACGTAGCCCTTAGTCCGGGAAGCCACGTGCCCCAACTAAGAATTCTAGCAGTCGGGAGGGAGAGAGCAGGGATTGCAGGATGACTGGCAGACCTCTCCACCAGCTGCCCCTGCCCTCCACAGCCCCGACGGAGGCCCATCATGAGCAATCACACAGCCACACACATCCTGAACTTCGCCCTGCGCTCCGTGCTCGGGGAAGCGGACCAGAGAGGCTCCCTGGTTGCTCCCGACCGCCTTCGGTTTGACTTCACTGCCAAGGGAGCCATGTCCACCCAGCAGATCAAGAAAGCCGAAGAGATAGCCAACCAGATGATTGAGGCGGCCAAGGTAGGTTGGACTGTGCGTCAGTTCTCGGGCCGTGAGCCCTGCTCCTTCCTACACCGGCGTCTTTCTCCGTGGAGCCCTCTCCGCAGTCCTGATGCTCTTCCTCATGGGACCACATCCTGTGGAGCACACAGATTTGTTCAAAGCCGTAATTCTTAGCTGCATGGGGTGGAGGGACCTTAGGGACTCTAGGGAGGGGGCAGAGGGAGGTCTTTGCTCCACTCCCTCCAGAGCTCTTCTGGTTCTGTCTCACATGCAGCACATCTGTCTAAGATCTGGTCTACCAAAAAAGAAGATTCGGTTCACAGTTTAGCAAAGCAATTGGGAATTCCTATTTTGAGCTTCTTGACTTTACACCTGGGTGCCTTATTCCAGGCGGCTCAGGGCACATGATGAGAGCCAGGATTAGAAACCAGAGTCCTGCCTGTAAGACTGTGCTTTCCCTGCTGCTTTGTACTGCATCTCCAGAGATCTTTCCCCAGCTTTGTTCTGTTTTCTTTCCATGCAGCCTGTCTACACCCAGGATTGTCCCCTGGCAGCAGCTAAAGCCATCCAGGGCCTACGGGCTGTGTTTGATGAAACCTACCCTGACCCTGTGCGAGTTGTCTCCATTGGGGTCCCCGTGTCCGAGCTGCTGGATGACCCCTCTGGCCCTGCTGGCTCGCTCACTTCTGTTGAGTTCTGTGGGGGAACGTGAGTACATCGGGGAACAGTGGATGGACTAGCTTTTTGTTAATTTGGTGCTGTCCTTGGAAGATGTGAGTAATAGCCTAGACCCACTCTTACTTTTCTAAGGCTAAAACAAAGTTCTCAGACATATACTTGCAGACAGCATGCCCAGGAACTTTAGGGTTCTCTGAGCTCCTGGGGAATAAAACGTGTTTACAGGATTGTGGTGAGATTTTAAAGGTAATCCTTGGATATTCTCAGCTAGTGGCAGGGACAGAAGACTATAGTTTCTATTCCAAAGGGGACCAGAAATAGAATGAACACAGAGTCTGCCAGCACGAACATTGTGTTGGGCATTAAGGATTACGAAGCACTTTTGTTTGATTTCATTGGAGTTTCACAGTAGTCCCATGCGGGAGAATTCTCCGCATTTTATACCCGAGAACACTGAGGCTCAGAAAGGTGGTGTCTTGCTCAGTGCCTGCGTGTTCTCAGCCCCAGCTGGGCTTTCTCTGACTTGCTGGGCTTCCTGGCCTGAGTCCTCCCCTGAAATCCACGTGAAGGGCCTCTTCCCCTTGTCCTGTTGAGGGAGCTTTCCCTGGATCTCAGAGACCTCAGGCCCTCACCATGGGCTCCCAGGTGCGGTAAGGACCAGGGTGCGTGGGTTCTCTGGTCACTGTGGACTTTGTGTTGTTCCATTCAGGCACCTGCAGAATTCAAGTCACGCGGGCACTTTTGTGATTGTGAGTGAAGAAGCTATTGCCAAGGGCATCCGGAGGATCGTTGCCGTCACGGGGGCCGAAGCCCAGAAGGTAAGTGTGGCAGCTGGTGGTGGCTTATGGGAACAAGGCAGGAGTCGTGCAGTCTGTGAGTCTATAGTGTAGATGGTTCCATAGCTGCTATGCTGAGAATTGGAAGTACAGTGCTACCCCCGAACTGTCCTCCAGTGACCCCCATGTGGCAAAAGAGAGCCACCACTGTGCGGAACTGCCTAACTGTGCTGGCTTTAATCTTTAAAAATATACATAAATTCTGCTGTTTGTTCCATCATCTCTCGGCCTCTAGGAGGGTAAGCCATAATTTGGCTGTAGCTTCCGGTGCCCCAGCACTCACTCACATCTCCCCAAGGGTACCTACCTAGTTTGAGACGCACAGTGCACGGGGATGGTTGCCCGAGGGGTGGGGACTGTAGCCGGGGCCCGAGGTGTGCTGAGGCTTGAGGATCGGTTCTTGTGTTGGGGTGAGAAGGGCTCCTGACTCGGGAGTTCTTGGTTCTCCCCTAAGCCTGAGGGGGTACAGTCTTTGTGCTAGTCAGGTGCGTGAGGAGGGCGCCCCTCCTGGGGCGTGAGGCTGCCAGCACTTGGTCCCTAAAGAAAAAGAAACTTCTGCCATGTTGGGGGCACGTTGTTCCGTAGCCTGCCATCAGCGCGCCCGCAGTTGACCGGTAGAGTGAAGCTGAAGGTCACCGCGCGGGGGCTTACAACGCTGCCCTCTCCAGGCCCTCAGGAAAGCAGAGAGCTTGAAGAACTCTCTCTTGGTCATGGAGGCCAAAGTGAAGGCTCAGACTGCGCCAAATAAGGACGTGCAGAGGGAGATCGCTGACCTTGGTGAGGTACGGGCTGCCTCCCTCCTTAGGCCCCGCTGCGGGCTAGATGCATCGGACGCTCCTGCAGAAGCCTCAGGTCCTGGTTCTCAGTGCAGTGGCCCCACAGGCGGCTTGGTGGATCCTGGCCCGTGGACCCCCGGAATCCGCTAGCTGCCCCACTGCCGACGGCAGGGCCCATTCTCAGCACGAGGGGGCACCAGTGTTGAGGGAGTGTGGAGAAGGGGTGCCCTCTGTTCTCAGGCCGCCTCATGTCTGTTATGTGGAGGCTTCCTGTGAGCCTGTCACAGTCTATATTCACTGCCTGGTGGGGATCAGCTCTCTGTGTCTGCCCCTTTCCCACTCGCCCTACTCAGTATGGCACCAGTAGTTGCTCATAGAGTGACTGGTCTCTAGGCTAGTGGATACCTTTTTGTTTTTTCTTTCCTCCTGGATATGAGTCAGGAAGACTTTGGTGTTCAGAGCCAGAAAGGTGGGCTGGTCTTGGGCCTCACATCTTAGCTCCTTGTGGTCTGGATTCCGGTGGTATTGTGGTTCTGGTTCCAGGCCCTGGCCACTGCAGTCATCCCCCAGTGGCAGAAGGATGAATTCCGGGAGAATCTCAAATCCCTGAAGAAGATCATGGATGACCTAGACCGGGCTAGCAAAGCCGATGTTCAGAAGCGCGTAAGTCCTGCCGTGCTGATGGGTGGAAGGGAGCCTGGAGAATCCAGGCGGAGACTGTGTGGACAGCTGTCTGGGCCTTTGACCTGAGCCCTCTCCTCTGGATTTCCTTGCAGGTGTTGGAGAAGACAAAGCAGCTCATCGACAGCAATCCCAATCAGCCCCTTGTCATCTTGGAGATGGAGAGCGGCGCCTCGGCCAAGGCAAGGGGCTGGGACGCCACGTGCTGCTCTGTGCCTGTCCAGTACTTGTCTCCTCTTGGGGGATCAGCCCTCTGGTGGCTGAATTGTGAGCTCTGTGGCTCTTCATGGAATGGTGGCCTGATGGCCCGCTCTCTGGGATTGAGGTTAGGTTGAGCCATGGAGAGATCCGGTGACTGGAGAGTTCCAGCTCCTCGGGATGGAAGGCGAACCTCAGAGCTGGAGTGTGGGCAGAGCCTTGTGCTTGGGTTCTCCTCCCCGTATAGTCTCCTGGGACCAGCACCTGCTCTGAGAGAGGGGGACACGGGATGCTCTGAGAACTGGGCTCTGCAGACTCGCTGTACAGTGGAGAGCTTGGCTCCCTGTCCCTAGGCCTGGCCTGACAGCAGGTTTTCCCACAGGCCCTGAATGAAGCCTTGAAGCTCTTCAAGACGCATTCCCCTCAGACCTCTGCCATGCTCTTCACAGTGGACAATGAAGCTGGCAAGATCACGTGCCTGTGTCAAGTCCCCCAGGTCAGAATACCCTGCAGCCCTGTGCCGGCGGGGAATGGTGTTGGAAGCTTGGCTCTTCTCACAGTTGTTTGCCAAGGCCCTTGTGTGCGTGTGCCGCCAGTTAGAAACAGCCATCCTCCTGGCCCTGTTTGTCACCTCCTCCGGCACCCCCACCCTCAGGCCATCTCCTTGGGAAACACATTCCACTGTGCTGATATCTGGCCTGGCAACTCCGTGTGCCTCACCTGGGCTGGGGCACCAGCTGTAGGATCCGTCTCAGCCCTGGCAGCCGCACCCGGAAGGGCAGGAGTCGGGCTCAGGGGTTCCCCCATCCTTTTTCATTTCCTCCCCTCTCCATGTCTTCCTCAGTCTCGTCTTCTGTCCTGACTCCCACTTCTTTTTGTTTTCCAGAATGCAGCCAACCGGGGCCTGAAAGCCAGTGAGTGGGTGCAGCAGGTGTCAGGCCTGATGGACGGCAAGGGGGGTGGCAAAGATGTGTCCGCTCAGGCCACAGGCAAGAATGTGGGCTGCCTGCAGGAGGCGCTGGAGCTGGCCACTTCCTTTGCACAGCTTCGCCTGGGAGATGTGAAGAACTGAGGGGCAGGGGAAGCTTCCACTGGGAGGCATCCTTCCTTCTCCCGATGGATCCATCCAGCCAGCTCTCCCATCTGCCACGAGGACATTCGGATCTTGGGACCTTTAAACAGCCCTGTCTGCTCCTAACCCAGCAGTAACGAACTCACTCACCTGGAAGCTGGCCTGTGACTCCTGGCCCACGTTACATTTCTGCCCTGAGCCCTACACACCAGCACCATCCGTCTGAAACCACTACCCCAGGATTGCTATTTATCACTGTCCTGCTCGTGTCTGTAGATAGAGTTCCTTGCGGGCCTGAGGGTCTGGGTCCGCAGGGAGGGATCCTTGTGCTGCAGAGAATAAAAGGACTTTGTGCAATACCTGATGATGCCGCGTGATCTCGTAACCACCCGCCTCCCCGGAGCCCCCGTGTGGCAGCCCGCGGCTCCGGCTGGCTTCTGGCTCTGGTCCTCACCAAGTCCAGCCCCAGACTCCTGAACTTCGGGAGTGGCTGCTGGGAGGAGGTGGCCCATAGAATGGGGAGTTGAGGGTGAGCTGAGAGAGACATTAATCACTGAATAGAAGATGGGCCATGCAGTTACTGGAAGCAGTTCATAGAAGAAGTCCACTTCTTCCTTCCCTTTTGATGAGTCGTTGGGGCTGAGACCAGAGGTTTTCTCTGGTACGGGACATACTTAAGGGGCATTAGTTGCCTACCCCCACCCCTCTGACCCAAAGATGGACCGTGAGGATTGGGACCTGCCTGGTCCTGAATCCTTCACTCAGGTCTGAAGACAGCTGGGCTTGGAAACTGTGTGCAGGGGAGGTTAAAGGTAAAGGTACTGCTTGCTTGTGCTGGCTCTGGCTGAGTCCATGTTCCCTGGGTATAACAGGTGGCTGTGGGGCCCAGGTTCACTTAGGTCTGCTGACACGGAAGGAGGGGGAAAGCGGGTCTATGGTGGGAGAAGCAGTGAGGCGAGCTGTCACCAGATGGGGGTGAGGGGCTGTCCTTGGGGTGAGAAGCGCTCAGGGAGAGGGTGCTGAGGACCTGGCTTCACCAAGCACATGCCAGGTGAGGACTCCCATGGGTACAAAGAGTACACAGTCCCGTGTGTACTCTCCGTTCCATCAACAAGCATGATGCCAGCCAGGGCACTGATGGGAGGAATGACCAAGACAAAACGCCAGCCCTCTTGGGGAAGTCCTAGGGAAACACGTAGGAGATAGTCACACAAACAAGTGCAAAATAAAAATAATCACAACCTTCACAAGTGAAAGGACGAAGACGTACACCCTGGGATTGCTCGGGCCCAAGAGGCTAGAGGTCAGCCAGGCCGGACCGGGTCCCACTCCTGCAGGCCTGCCCAGGCTGTCTATCCATTTATCCATCCAGATCCCGGGGTCCTTGAAGCGGCCTCGGGGATCGGCCACGCTCGGGGTTCTCCCTCCAGGACGACAGGGGGCGGTGCGGCGCCGCACGCCGCTATCCCGACAGTCCTCGCGCGGGCGCGCGGCTTTAAGCAGGCGGAAGAACCCGCGCGCTAGGCCGGGACGGTGGGCGGAAGCGGCTCGCACGGTAGGCACAGCCATGCCCGGGGACCACCGCCGCATCCGCGGGCCCGAGGAGTCGCAACCGCCGCAGCTGTACGCTGCCGACGAGGATGAGGCGCCCGCCGCCCGCGACCCGACGCGGCTGCGACCCGTGTACGCGCGCGCCGGGCTGCTGAGCCAGGCCAAGGGCTCGGCCTACCTGGAGGCTGGAGGCACCAAGGTGCTGTGCGCCGTGTCCGGCCCGCGCCAGGCCGAGGGCAGCGAGCGCGGCGGCGGCCCGGCTGGAGCGGGCGGCGAGGCCCCAGCCGCCCTGCGCGGCCGCCTGCTCTGCGACTTCCGCCGCGCGCCCTTCGCGGGCCGCCGGCGCCGCGCGCCCCCGGGCGGCGGGGAGGAGCGCGAGCTGGCGCTGGCCCTGCAGGAGGCGCTGGAGCCGGCGGTGCGCCTGGGCCGTTACCCGCGCGCGCAGCTCGAGGTGTCGGCGCTGCTGCTCGAGGACGGCGGCTCGGCTCTGGCCGCCGCGCTCACGGCCGCCGCGCTCGCCCTGGCCGACGCGGGCGTCGAGATGTACGACCTGGTGGTGGGCTGCGGCCTGAGCCGCACGCCGGAGCCGACGCCCACCTGGCTGCTGGACCCCACGCGACTCGAGGAGGAGCACGCCGCCGCCGGCCTCACCGTGGCGCTCATGCCGGTGCTCAACCAGGTGGCCGGGCTGCTGGGCAGCGGGGAGGGCGGCCCAACCGAGAGCTGGGCCGAGGCAGTGCGTCTGGGCCTGGAGGGCTGCCAGCGCCTCTACCCCGTCCTGCAGCAGTGCTTGGTGCGGGCTGCTCGCCGGAGGGGCGCCGCCGCGCAGTCCTGAACCAGAAGCCGGAGCCACGACGGACGGCGAGGACCTAGCTGCCGCCGCCCTCCGAAGGACCCGTGCCCTCCGCTTCCAGACTGAGCGGAGCTAAGAATTCGGAGGGCCAGGGCGGGTCTGAGGAGGCGCGCACAGAACCATGCACTGGACAGCCGTGTTGGAACGGTTTTTTTTACAGACTGCCGTTAAAGAAACTTCTGCTTGAGCTGGTGCTTCCCAGCTACGACCCAGTTGAAGAAACTTGCGAATGCGGCCTGACTCCCCAGTTGGAAAGGACTTTTCAGGCGGACTTACCTGGAAAACGGGACTTGGAGCTTTTGTCTTGTAAGGGATGGACCCTGTGCAGGCCGGCTAGTGACTCCCTTCTGTAGAACTGGTCTGCTCTTGAGAGAATGGACAAGAGGGCTGGGCCTTCTCATTTATATCTGAGCTAAAACAAACTCCTTTGTATCTGGAAAAGTCTTTTATTGTGGTTCTTCTCAGTAGTGAATTTAAAGGAGCAAGGCTCTTTTGGACAAGTAATGGACCCTTGGTATCAGGGCTTGGGACCCCATTGTCTTGAATGTGCCCTGTTCCTTAGACCAACATAAGTAGAAGAGACCGGCTGAAACTGAAAGGTGCAGGGGCTGGTGCGGGGAAATGTGCCTTGGAGGAGGAGAACCTGCGCCTTGAGTATCAGAGTTGGCCACTGATGAGGTGTGACAAGAGTAGGGAGGGTTGTATGGGCCCAGGAGCACTCTGGGTGCTCTCTCCAGTCTTTGGTTTGGTGGGCAAGACCACAGCTCAGGGTTGGGTCCCTGGAAGGGGTTTGGTCCTGGGTGGAAGCTAGAGGCCTCCTCCACTACTGGTAAGAAGAAGTGGGGGTCCAAGCTGGCTGGCTTGCTTGCTTTTTTTTTTTTTTTCCTTTTTTCTTTTTGAGATTTATTAATTTAGAGAAAGTGCATGCAAGGGGGGCAGGGATGTGGCGGAAGAGAGAATCCCACAGACTCCATTCTGAGCATGGAGCCTGATGCAGGGCTTGATCTTAGTGACCTTGAGATCAGGACCTGAGCTATAATCAAGAGAGTCGGACGCCTAACCGCCGGAGCCACCCAGGCGCCCCACCCGGCTGGGTTTATTATTTGGTGCCGCTGATCCAGTCTTGGCTCCTGGGGGAGGGCAGACGAACTTCTAGGAGATCAGAGCTTCTGGGTGTTGGGAAACCAGGTACAGCCTGGCCATTATTCCATGTGGTGGAGCTGGCCTGAGTGACCACAAGAGTGGGATCTTCCCTGTGTGGCTGCTGAGCCCAGTGGGTTTGTGCCCAGGTCTGAACTGGAAGAAGGTAGGCAGCCTGGTCCCCTTTGTGTGCCCTGGCTTAGGAGGAGCTTCTGAACTTGTGTGACTCAGGGGCCTGCTCAGCTTCTCCAGGAAGGCCTGACCTCAGGGAGCCCCAGGACCAGAATAAGCCTTGGAGACCACATCAAGAACCCCTGGCCAAGGGAAAAGAAACACAAATTTTATTTTTGCCCTTTTGACATAATAGTATTTCCAGAGCCGATCTGAAGTACATAGTATCACACCAGCAAGAGACACGATAGAAATAGGATGTAAAAATGATACCCCTATTCTGAAGGATGGCTTTATAGGTGAGGAGTCTGGCACTAGAGGGGGTTTTGTGGGGGTGCACACTGAGGAACTTAAAGCTCCGTTTCAGACTGGAAGGGGGACTGTAGGCACATGAGTTTCCTGGGCACCAATGTGACTGGCTGCTGTGGGTCGCGCCACACTGGGAACTGGCAGGGGGATGGGGAAGAGGAGCCAGCGCGGTACCTGCCGTCCCCAGGAGCTGACGTGTCCGAGCGGGGCCTGGGCAGCTGCCCCTTGCAAGACGGCCTCAGCTTCATGAGCGCAGTGAGCTTGTGCTAGGCAGCTGCAGGCCTCCCTCTTGGCCCCTATCTGGAAACATGACCTCCAAAGCAAAAGCCACCATTCATGGGGGAGGCTTCCTGGATGGTCTGGCTGAGCCTTGCTTCCACTTCCACTGCGCTCATTCTAGAACGGGTGCCTCTGGTGGCACAGTCTCCTTCGGGAGGCCTTTAGGAATCCACACGAGGCAAGCAAAGGAGCCACTTGGGAAGGAGCCCGGAGGGGTTCCACCCGTCTACTGGCTGCCCTCCAGGTCTGATGCATGGTTCTTCCCCTGTAGGAAAAACAGAAGCAGGACTCTGGTCCGGAGGGCTGAGAGGCATGGAATGCCTAAGAAACAGGCCTGCCTGCTAACCTCTTCCCTCAGCCCATGTCCCTTTCTCAGCAGCTTCGGCGGCTCAGGGCCACTCCAGATTCTTCCTGAGGCCTGGAAACCCAGAAACACCAAAGTAGCCCCTTCGTGTAGGCCTGGGCAGTGGTAAGGGCCCTTCAGAGCTCAGAGGTCCAGGGGACAGGGCCGGATAGGTGGAGGCGGGAAGGCTCGTTACTGCCAGCCCCTCAGCATCCCGGACCTTGCAGAGGTGGCCCCAACAAACATGGGGCTTGGCCTGCTGCAGGGACCTCCAATCAGGGAGGAGGACATGTTAAGGCAGGAACATTTGGGCCCTTTAATGCTTTAAAGCCCAGAGAGGGCTTTTATCAGATTCAGGTTCCAACGGTCTCCTTCCAATAAGGTCCGAGTACCACAGCTCCCCCGGGGAGCATGGTACCCCACAAGATGTGGGGGCAGGGCAGGAAAAAGGCAGAAATGGGTTTTAACTGGTTCCAGGTCCTCAGACAAGGGGTCTGGGGCCATGAGGCATACCTATGACATGGTGTAGTGCTCAAAGCCTGCCTCCCAGCTTCCAGGAGAGGGTGGTATGTCAGGCCACAACCAACCCCTAGCTCCCTGAGTTCACCCAGCCCGAGTTGAGAGGGGAAAACAAACAGTACAGGGCCCATCTCCTGGGGGTCGCACGGGGCACATGTCCCAGGTCTCCCCTCAACCCCCACTGTAGGCTTCTGCAGGGATGTGAGTCTCCCCCTTGTTCACAGGGAGGCCACAAGGAGCCAAATGCAAGGAGGGTGAGGATGAGGGGAAGTGCCGAGCCACTCACTGCCTCCTCTGGGTCTGCTCTGTCCTCAAAGCTTTCTGATTCCGGATGGGCGCTCTGGTCCCTGGGATCCTGCTGGAGGTCAGTGATTCTGCATGAGGAACCTTTACTGCCTGGGCCCTTGGTTTCTTCACTGTCCTCTGACCCTGTGCAGGGAGAGTCACCAGTTAATGGCCAGGTTTGGAGGCCCCAGCTGATCTCAGGGAGGCCCACTTGGTGCCCAGCACTGATCAAGGGTGCTGATCAAGGGTGCCCAGCACTGATCAAGGCTTGAAAGGACAAGATAGGGAGGGGCTGGGATACTGCTCTGCCTCCAGATAGCTGGAGAGTGGATGGGTGGGTGGGGGTCGGGGAGGCTCACAGAACATCCTAGAAGCCACAGGCCTTCCAGCCATAGGAACAACCAGAGGGAGTGGGGGAAAGGAGGGCAGGAAGAAGCCCTGCAGAGGGAAAGCCTCGGGGCAGGATCCAAGGTGCCCCTGGGACCTTTGGCCGTGGGAAAAGCTGGAGCTCACTGGGAATGTGGCCTGGGTCCACAGTTGGTGCTCCACCTGGAAGCTGGTCCCTCTGCTGGTCCATGCATTCCAGATTCTCCAGGAGACGGTCACCTGGGCTTTGATCTGGCTCAGCTCGCCCCTGATGGAGTGCAGCTCCTCAGTCTGGACTGTTTGGAGAGGGGCCAGAGCTGGTGCCCACCAGGCCGGGAGGGCAGAGGGCTCTGCTGCCTGGGCTCCCCGGCCTGCCCTCAATGCTAAGGTCCGCCCAGCTCTTCCCTAGCCTTGCAGGTGAGGGCTGTCCCCCCTCACTCACGCTTTATCTGCTCTCGGGGCAGGTGGCTCTTTCTGGCGCCCTTGTGGGGACTGAAGCTGCCCTTGACCCCCAAGCGCACCTGGGTCTTCTGGATCTTGACAGGCACACGACTGATGAGCGGAGGGATCCTTTGGTACTCATACACCCTACCGGCACAGGACAGAGGGAGTCAGGCCAAGCAGCCCAGCCGTTTACCCAGAGGACTGAGGGTTAAGACTCACTGACCTGTAGGGGACATCTTCCCTGTACAGCTTGTAGCCCAGGTCATAGTTACTCCTGCTGCAACAGAGACAAATGGAGAGGGGGTCACTCTCCATGGCCAGAGTCCTCGCCTAGACCCCAGTTTAGCTTGAAGAAACTGAGGCATGCAAATTTTCCTTAGAACCCCAGGATTTTCCACCAAAAGAGTCCTGAGGGACTTAACCAAGGTCATTTTGGGGGACCACAGCTTCCCCATGTCTGGCCTCTGACAAGGGTCACGTTCCGGGTGACAGGGGGGAGACAACTGCCTGCAGCCTTCTGGCCAGCCAGACAGGGGCCCTCCAAAGCTTCCTCTGCCTGCCCCAGGAACAGCTGCCGTTCTGGAACTTAGGTCTGGCAAAGGATGAAAGGGAGGAGTGAAGTCAGGGCCCAAAGCCATGGTGGGTGCGTGAGAGCCCTTAATCCTTGCGTGGGGATGGCCAGGATGCAACCCAGCTCTGGCAGGGCCAGCCAGGCAGTTGTAAGGGCTGTGGCCAGGCCACCTTCCTCTTTGCTCTAGGCCTGCGGAGAGAGGAGTTTGGAAGGTCCCAGACTCTCACTGCCTGTGTCTCCGGTGTCCTACATCTCCAGGGAGCGAACTGTTGCCTAGGAGGGATGGGGAGATGGGTACAAAGGGACAGCTGGGTCGCGGCCTGGGCAGCGATGCTCTGTGGGGACACAGCTGCGCGAGCCCCCTGCGCCTGGAGCCGGAGGCGTGATGAGGGGGAGGGGAGGGGATGTGAGCGGGGGCAGCACAGTTTTTAAAACAAATTTCGGGTGCTGTGAGCCCACGCTCCCAGCTCAGGCCCAGCCCACCAGGGGCGAGGCTGATAGAACCACCAGGTCGGAATGGGGGACGTTCAGGGGACCCCCTTCCCTTTCATCCTGGCTCCCCCACCCCCAGGCCGGTGGGTGCGAGTTCCGACCACCCCCGCCCCTGCTTTCTGGCATCAGGGGGTCTGGAGGGGCGGCCTGGAAGCCGCAGGGATGCTGATTCTGGTGGTGGGAGGCCCGCCTTCGGAGGAAGGAAAGCGTCAGGAGAGGCGCACCCAGCCCCCGGGGGTCGCGGTAGGGGCGGGCGTCCCCGGTGGGGTGCCGGAAACCCGCAGCCGGGCTGCGGGCGGGGAAGAGCTGCTAGCGGGCGGGGCTTGGGGGCTAGGGCCGACCTGAAGCTGACGCGTCTCAGCTGGGCGCGACTGCTCGGAGAGAATTTTCGCTGGTCCGGATCCGCTTAGATTGGCCGGCGGGTCCCCCGACCCACCCCCTAGACAGGCGAGAAACCTCGGCGGAGCGCAGAGGCGGAGGCGGCCGCTGCAGACCCTCTGAGTCTCTGTGGCACTATCCTTGTCAGGGCAGCATTGGTGGTTCAGTGGTAGAATTCTCGCCTGCCACGCGGGAGGCCCGGGTTCGATTCCCGGCCAATGCAAACTCTCCTAGTTTTCTTTTTATTCCCCCGGTACCCCCCACGCGTTTTTTCCTAAAATGACATTTCGAAGTAGCCAGGAATGAATGGTACAGGAATGGTGCTTCACTGACCGCTTAGCAAGACTTGAGAGCTCCCGAGTGGAGACGGGGCAGGATCGGTTTGGGAGTTAGGGGTCAGGCTGCAGGCAGAGGGATCCCCTGGGCCTGAGGAAGGGGGGGTCCTGCTTCTCACCCTCACTACACCGCACCCCACCCCTCAGCAATCAGCCGGGGCTGAAGCCTGTGCCCTGCCCTGTGGCCTTACCTCTTGCCCGCCAGGGGGCAGCGCCTGCGCTCAGGGCTACACAGCCGCATCTGGTCCCTGGTCTGGGCTAATTGGTACAGTCCGCAAGTTGGGGCTCCGCACAAAAAGAGAAATAGGGCGCAGCTTTAGAGTGCTGTCGTCGGCAGAGGTCAGGCCCCTTCCAGTGTCCTCAGGGCCAGGGGCAAGGGGAAGAGACTTGGGGCAAGTCTTTGACCACAAAACGTTGCCTTCAGGTTGAAAATTTCCATTTTCAGGCCCAAGTCGCACGGCCTGGACTTGACGCCTTCTCACGGGGAGGACATCCCGCAGTTCAGCGGCCACCAGAACCCCATCCCCACCCTGCCCTTCCTCTGGGCACTATCCCAGGGGCCCAAGCCACAGCCACCACTGCCCACCCACAAAAGGCTTCATCCTCCCTCCTGGAGTGCCCCTGGGGACAGAGCATTACGAAACCCCTAGAGTCTCCTACAAGACACAAGGCAAGCCAACAGAGCGCGTAGGCAGCGCCATATCACTGAAGATAGGCCAAGTTCAAAAACCGCGCATTAGCCGGCACCAGACACCTGCTCATCCGCCCAAAACAAAAGCAGTGGCAAAACCACCCACACTGGCACACTCACAGGGTGACACACCCCCGGGCGAGTGCCGGCAGGGAGAGATTGGGCCTCATCTATGTCAAGGTCAAGCTGAAGGTGCAGAGACTTCTGGGAGCAGCCCCCAGCCCATCCCTGCCATCTCCTTTCCAGGAAGACGAGGCAAGGCTAAACCCAGAAGGCACAGGGCATTTACACAGCATGGTTCCTAACAGCAAACCCCTGGCCCACAGCCTCTTCCACCACAAGGTGGGAACCCCGCTCCACCCCCCACCCCACCCCCACTGCTCACAGGAGGGCCAGGAGCTGAGCGAGGCCACCACAGATGCCCAGCTCAGGGACACGCTCGCCTTATGCTGGTGAAAATGGCACGCGGGCTGGCAGAATGTGGGACCTCCTTTCTGAAAATGTTTCAAGAGTTCTTAACATTTTCTTTAGGCTTCCCAGGTTAGGGGCAAGGTTTCATCCAGGCCATGTTCCCATTTGTGACTTCCCAAACATCTCCAGCTGGAAGAATCCCTCAGGCCCCAGGCAGGTGGGACTCCCCGGGGAGGACCCACTCGCCCCGGCTCCAGGTGGGAGAAGGGGTACCCAGCCTCTGTCAGCAGGATGGTGCTGGGTGACATTAGTGACGAAGGCCCTGGGAATGAACGGTGTCATCTCCCTCAGTTTACAGACAAAACCTGAGGCCAAGGGAGAGAGACTTGCAGGTGCCACAGTGAGTAGATGGAGCTGGCCTCCTGGGATCTTGTTCCATCTCAGGGGAACCCAGAGCCTCGGACAAGACAGCCACTGGCCTCCTTCCCCTGCAGGCTGCAGGCAGCCCTGGACAGACTCACCAAGAGAGGGCTGTGCCCTGATGCTTCTCGCCCTGCTGGGCAGGGCCCGGCCTGGCCTCTCCAGCCATGGCGAGGTCTGAAGAGAGAACAAGAGAGAAGGTCAGAGCCTGAGGAAGGAGGGGGGCTGCATTGAAAGGGCCCAAGTGCACACAGGCCCCACTGGCATCCAGGCTAGCCCTTCCCTGCTCCTCCGCTCCGAGGCCCTGGGTATCGCTCCGTAAGAGGCCGTGAGGCAGAGCACCGCCCTGGTCAGTGGGCAGCTCCGTCTGATCTCCTTCCACCCCAAACCCACGACGGGAATCAACCCCATCGCCCGTGCCCTGGAATTGGGGGTGGTACCGTCAGAAGACAGGAGGGAAAATATCCGTGATCTCTGTGTCCTCTGAACAGACACCTAGCCCTGGCAGAGTCAATTCGCGAATGTCCTCCTGCTGCCTGTTTTGCCTGCCTGCTGGTGGCCCACGAGCCCCCGCCTGCGTGATAAGCCCGGGGGGTGGGTGCTGGCCGCGGCGGAGCTGGCCAGGGTGGCTATGAGTGAGAAGCAAAGCCAGCAGCTGGCCTGGGCTGGGGAATGGACTCCCCGCTGCCTTCTGTCAGAGGGGGAGGTAAGAGTCCACTGAACCCACGCAGGGGAGGGCTGAGACACCCAGTGAGGCGGCGTCAGTGCACTGTCACCGCAGATTGTCCCGTGTCTGGGCTTCTGTCCTTTGGTGGTCCCCACTTGAGAGAGCAGTGCTGTGCCCATGGCAGAGGGCGGGGCTCCGGTTCACTGCGCATCCCATTCGGTGCTCAGGGCCTGGCACTCAGCAGGCACCCGCTGATGTCCTCGGAATATGTAGATGAGAGTCCATTAAATCAATTCAGTTTTTTGTTTGGGGTTTGGATCAGACCCCAGAGTTTCACTTGTGACTTCAGGGCCCCTCCCTGGCCCCAACCCCTTTCTTCCTCAATCTGTGATCATCATCCGTGGTCCACCGTGGCTGCCAAGACAGAAGTGAATGTGAGCCTTCTTCCCCCTTTCTCCAGACTTCATGCCACATGAGCTCCGAGAGCACTCACCCAGCCCCTCCTTGCTTCTGGGGAGAACAGGATACTGGCGACAGTGTCCCCAAGGCACTGACGATCCAGACCTAGGAAGTGGGCAGGTTGTCACCTTGGCCTTTCTTTCTCATTTGTGGTCCTGATTCATCCCCTCAAGGACACATCACACAAATGCCCTGTGTACCAAAGCAAATGTCCACATTTCCATCTTGTCTGGCCTCCTGCATCTTTCCCCTTGGCACATCTTTATACCTGTGGTCACTTTCACATTTGCAATATCCAGAGGGGACAGAAAATCACACCCATGTCTACCACACGGGGCACAGACCCTTAGAAATGCCTGCTGTGCCCCAGAGAGGAGGCAGAGCATTCAGATAAGCTTTCCATTCTATTTGGGCTAAACATCATCTCCTAAAATTGGGAATACCGAGTGAGACGTGATTGCCCAGAAAGGAGAGAATGCAGAAACCTGCAACACCCTCGTGGGGCCTCCACCACAGGACCCAGCTTTGGGTCAAGTGGGAAAAAACCACTCAGTGGCCCCCAGATTGCCAGTTATGGGCTAATGATAACAAGGGTGCTAGTGGAATATCTGGGAAGTTCACCATCAATGGCAAACCTTGTCCACATGTGTAATAGGCATCTTCCTGGGCACCTGCCACCTGCAGCCCAGAGCAGATAAGCCTGGGGGCATGGTTTGGCCCCACCCCCACTCAGGGGCTGTATTAGTCAAGATTCTCCAGAGAAACAGAACCAATAGGTGGCATAGACAGAAAGAGATTTATTATAAGAAATTGGCTGACAAGTCTCAAGATCTTTAGTCAGCAAACTAGAGACCCATGAGAGCCAGTGGCATAGTTCCAGTCCAAAGACCAGCACGTCTGAGACCTAGGAAGAGTCAAAGTTTCAGTTCAAGTCTGAAAGCAGGAAAAAAAACAAAAACAAAAACAAAAATGGGTGTCCCAGCTCGATGGCAGTCAGAGAGGAGAAGTTCCCTCTTACTCTTGGGAAGATAAACCTTTCTGTTCTAGCCAAGCCTTCAACTGATTAGACGAGGCCCACCCACACTGGGGAGAGCAATCTGTTTTACTTAGTCAGCCCCTTCAAATGTTGATCTCATCCAAAAAAACACTTTCACAGACTCACTCCAAATAATGTTTGGCCAAGTCTCTGGCTGACCACCTTGTGGCTGACATTGAAACATAATATTAACTATTATAGGGGCCAAGCACCAGAAACAGGTGAGGTTTTTGCTCCATATTCATCTCTTACAAAGGGACACCCCCTCTTGCATTCCCCCAGGCTGTGAGTGCCTGGTTCATGGAACACAGGCAGGATAGTTCATGCATAGGTATCATAATGAGTGACAGCGGATGACACAAGGACAGGGGACATCAGCAGTCAGGTGGGAAGAAAGCAGAAGACAGAAACAGACCAAGTGGATGGAAGGACTAGAATAAGGACGAAGGAGAGAAGCAGAAGGGAGTAGAGATCCTGGACAGCTGGTCTCCAGAGCTCCCCAAGCTGACTCCCAGGTGTGTCCATCCTGAATTCATCAAATGGATGCAAAGTAGTTCCCTGATTTTCATAGAGCCCCCAGGAAGAAAGGAAAGGGCCATTGTATCATCCCCAATATTAAAATATCACAACCAGCCTCCAGAAATGATTGGATTCCAACCATCTGCCAGCATCGTGCTTTCACAGGCATCATCTCAGCCCTCACGGCAGCCTTGCAGGGCGGAAGCGGTTAGTACCCCCATCTGACGGACGGGATCAGGTGGAGAGCAAGATGAGAGGAACTGTGGGATCTCAGTCCCTCCCTGGCAGCCACTACCATGTTCCAAGAAGTTCCAGAGGACTCCTTGAAGGTCTCCAGTGGGATCAGCTGGAGGCAGGCTCTGGTTCTGTGAGCACCTCCAGGCTGTGATGTCTTGACCCCAGACTACTCTGTGAACCCCTCCACCCAAGGGGGGCGAGAACCCCGGTGAGGGCTTGGGCTGGCGAGGACAGCGCTGCAGGCCGGGGTCCTGGCTGTACCCAGTGGTTTCTTGCAGCGGACACAAGTCATTCTTTTGGCCGCTCCACATCTGAGTTTCAGGTGTCCCCTAGCTTGGAGACAGAAACTGCCTCTCGGAAAAGAAACTGAAAATGCCCCTTTCTGCCTCTCTTTCCTGGCCTTCCTTGCCCCTAGTGTCTGGGTCCATACGGTGGCCCCGTCTTCAGACCCAAAGGCCTGACTTTGAATTCAAGCCCATCTCAGCAGGTGACGGTGGCAGCGGGAGCAGCTACCCTCCAGCTCCACCTCGCCTTAGTGACACTGACTGGGACATCTGCGCCCAGCAGAGGGAGTGAGGTGTCTTCCAGACCTGATCCTTTGAGCTTTCCAAGAGCTCCCAGGAATTAACCAGTCTCTTGGGCAAATTCCTTTCCTGCATAGAGTCGCCGGAATTCGTTTCTGTTGCTTAAAGCAAGGATCTTGATTGATACACATTGGACTGGGCATGGAAGGAGCGAGAAGCCCAGAGGGAAACGGTGGTGATCGAAGGCTGGGAAGTGGCCAGAGGATGGGGAAAATCCAGCTGGTATTAAGGCACAGGATGACAGCAGCCCATGGCATGCCACAGTGAGACACTTGATCCCGCGGTCCCCCAGAACAAAGTGCCCCTCAAAGGAAAGACTTTGGTGATCTGGCGGCTCCTGACAGAGGAGAGTATAAGGATTACCATGAAGTCAGGGGCTGTTGGTCAGAGGGTGGTGCTAATAGCACCACACAGCTTGAAGGAAAGAAAGACAAGCTCAGGGGTGTCTGGGGGCTCAGTCAGTTAAGCGTCTGCCTTCGGGTCAGGTCATGGTCCCGGGGTGCTGGGATTGAGCCTAGCGCTGGGGTCCCTGTTAGGCGAGCTCCCTGCTGGGTGGGGAGCCTGCTTGTCCCTCTCCCTCTGCCTGCTCCCCCTCCCTCTGCCTGCTCCCCCTGCCTATGTGCATGCATGCTCTGCTCTTTCTCTCTCTTTCTCTGTCAAATAAAAAAAAATTTTTTTAAAAGGAAGAAAGAGGATGCCTGGGTGGCTCAGTGGGTTGGGCCCCTGACTTCGGCTGGGGTCATGATCTCGGGGTCCTGGGGTCAAGTCCCGCATTGGGCTCTCTGCTTGGCGGGGAGCATGCTTCCCCGTCTCTCTCTGCCTGCCTCTCTGCCTACTTGTGATCGCTGTGTGTCAAATAAATAAGTAAAATCTTTAAAAAAAAAAAAGGAAGAAAGAAAAAGAAAGAGAAAAAAAAAAGAAAAGAAAGAAAGAGAGAAAGGCAAGCTCAGAGTCCAAATTCTCTGCTCAAGGCATGGTTAGAAAACCAGGGAATTTTTATATCTTGCACCTACAAGAATGAGTGAGTGAGAAAACAGCTTGATCAATGGTTAGAAAATGACGCTAGGGCGCCTGGGTGGCTCAGTGGGTTAAGCCGCTGCCTTTGGCTCAGGTCATGATCCTAGGGTCCTGGGATCGAGTCCCGCATCGGGCTCTCTGCTTGGCGGGGAGCATGCTTCCCCGTCTCTCTCTGCTTGCCTCTCTGCCTACTTGTGATCTCTGTCTGTCAAATAAATAAATAAAATCTTAAAAAAAAAATAAAATAAAATAAAAAAAAAGAAAATGACGCCATTGGGTGGCTTCATACCCTTGCCTGGTCTCTAACTGGGAAGGAATGGAGAGTGAAAGGCAGAGGCCATCAGAGCGGGGCTCTTCGGGAAGGTGGGAGACTTAGGCACCCCCTACAAACACACGCACCCCAATGGAGCCTCTCTGGTCAGCAGCAGCCGCCTCTTGGTCATTCTGAACATCCTGGAAGCAGAAACTTGCTGGCTACTTGCCAAAACCATACACCTTCCCTGGGCATGTGTGTCGCTGGGGCTGAGGGGCGGCCAGCAGCTAGCCTTTCTTTAAACAATAGAGCCCCGAATGACCTTGAGGTGACCTACCCCATCAGCCCTTGTTTTCTCTGGACCGAAATTACAAGTCAGGCCCCAGGGGGCTGATGACTCCAAATCCAAAAGGAGGACATTGAATCACCAAAAGAACCAAGAGATTTTGCTAGTTTTTTTTTCCTCTTTATTTAATTGACAGAGAGAGACACAGCGAGAGAGGGAACACAAGCAGGGGGAGTGAGAGAGGGAGAAGCAGGCCTCCCACAGAGAGGGAGCCTGATGCGGGCTTGATTCCAGGACTCTGGGACCATGACCTGAGCCGAAGGCAGACACTTAACGACTGAGCCAACCAGGCACCCTGAGACTTTGCTTATTTATATTGGCCAAAATTTGGCAAAGTGATCAGGGGAGGGTATCTGAGACCAGGGGCCTGGGGAGGGAAGAGTGTGAGATGGGGTTTATTGTACTGATACTTAGAATTCCGCATTTATTTGACAGGGCGAGACACAGCAAGAGAGGGAACATGAGCAGAGGGAGTAGGAGAGGGAGAAGCAGGCCTCCTGCCAAGCAGGGAGCCTGATGTGGGACTCGATCCCAGGACCCTGGGGTCATGGTCTGAGCTGAAGGGAGACGCTTAACGGACTGAGCCATCCAGACACCCCAGCTGGGATGGTACTAATTGTTTGCTCTGATGACTCCTTGAAACCTGGTCTTCATTGTGGCTAGATAACCTTTGCTAATAGCGAAGAAGAAGAAAAATGAGCTTAAGACTTACTGAGCATTTACTAGCCACCAGGCTTTACACTTGTTTCACAAATTAGTTAGCAAGTGAGGTTTAGATGGTGTTCTGTGGATGAAGGAATAGAGAAAATTAGGACATGAGCTCAGCTGAGCTGACGCTCATCTGAGTTTACCGGTCTCAGGCTCTGGTCCAGGCACATTAGTGTACCAACTCAATTAATTATCCTCATTTTTTTTTAAATTTAAAAAAGTTTAGGTATTTATTTGAGAGAGAGCACACGAGCATGCTGGAGTGGGAGAAGGGGCAAAGGGAGAGGCAGAAGCAGACTCCCCACTGAGTAGTGAGCTCTGACATGGGGCTCGATCCCAGGACCCTGAGGTCATGACCTGAGCCAAAGGTAGACGCTTAACCCAGTGAACCACCCAGGTGCCCCTATTATCCTCATTTTACAGGAGAAGTACACGAGGTAGAGAGATGTATTAGGGAGACCTGGGACCCAGGAGTTTCCCAGCAGGTGGGACGGGGACTGTTCTAAGACCCAGATAGCTCCATGCAGATGGGGGGGGGGGGGGGGGGTGTGTGTGTGTGTGTGTGTGTGTGTGTGTGTGTGTGCCCAAAGGAACACAGTAAGTGGCGGAGCCTATCCTGATGTTCAGGTGGTCTCAATTTTGTCTCAATTTAGGCTCAAACTCTCCACCTCTGCCCGTGGTTCTCGAGTCTGAAGAGCCGGCGTCTGAAGTAGCTGGAGATCTTGCTTAAAAAAAAAAAAAAGCCCCCAGCCCTGGCCTCACCCTCACCGTTCTGTCTGTTGGGGGCAGCTGAGAATTGGCTTTTCCACCAAGTTCACGGGTGACGCTGGTGCTGCTGAGCTGCGGACTGATATGGACAATCTCTCCATTCTCCACCTCGCCTCCGGATGAAAAGGCTGGGCTTGACTTTTCAGGTAGGACCCGGTCACCACCACCTGCGCTCACGAACCCCGCGGTGGCACTGAGAAACGCGTGGGTGAGGGAAAGGCCTCCGGGCCAGGCGGGCTGCCAGGGGAGGCTGCTTCTGGGTGGGAAGCTGGTGCCCTGGCTCTGAAGGGCCGGGCTGGGTTTGCCACAGACGTGTTTCCAGGGTCTGGCAGCAGTGGTGTAAGTGTCTACCTGGCCTGACTTTGCAGCAAAATTTGGGGCCTGGTCTCTGACTCTCTCCAGGATGCTGGGACCAGGCCTTTTTTTAAAATTAAGGTGAAATTCATATAACATGAAGGTAACCGATTTGGGGCATCAAGTCCAATCACCATGTTGTGAGACCACCACTCTAAGTTCCAAAACGTTTTTGTTCCAAAATAAAACCCAGACCCATGGAGCAGTTACTCCCCGTTCTCCTGTCGCACCTGGCAACCCCCAGTATGTGCTTTGTTTCTGTGGGTTTATCCATTCTGAGTATTTCATCTGAATGGAGTCGTATGATATGTGAACCCCTGTGAGTAGCATCTTTCACTTAAAATAGGACTTTCAAGCTTCATCTGCCTTGTAGCCTGTATCAGTTCTTCATTCCTTTTAATGGCTGAATCACGTTCTATGGCATATTTGACTGGTTTCACCTTTTTGCTGTTGGCAGTGATGCTGCTGTGAACTTTGTGTGGAAGGACTTGAGTACTTGTTTGCGGTTCTCTTGGGTACAGACCTAGAAGCGGAATTGCTGGGTCAAATAGTAGCTGCTCTGAACTTTTCGAGGACTCACCAAACTGTTTTCCAGAGTGGCTGCCCATTTCCTGCTCCCACCAGCAGCCTGTAAGGGCTCCAACTGGTCCAAGGCCTCATCAACATTGTATTGTCTGTTTCTTTGGTAACAGCTGCCCTAATGGGTGTTTAGATGTGAATTTAGATGTGAATTTCCTAATGACTAGTGATGCTGTGCTTGCTGGCCATTTGGATAGCTTCTTTGGAGAGCAGTGGATTCACATTCTTTGTTCATTTTTAAGTCATGTCTTTTTGATTAATTCCTTTTCTGCTATGATGAGTCAAAGCTGAGTTTCTATGTTTCTCCTGGTTGCAATCACAGTAAAAATTGTGGCTGCTACGCATGTCCCTGTTCCATGGTCCCGGACCACAGTCCCACCTCCAACCAGCAAAGCGACTCCACAGTGTGCAGATGGGGCCGGGGTGCTTTCCAGACCCTAATGACAGCCCCTCCCGGCCTTCACCTGCCCACACGGCCTCTCTCACCACTGCAGGGAGCAGAGGGAGAAGGGGTCATGACATACCCCCGCTCAGATAATCACAAAGGAAGCAGGAGGGACATGCAGAAGCAGGCGTGGGGACCATAGGGGAGGGTGTGAGCAGGAGCACGAAGACAGAGCCAGTGGTGAGAGGAGCTGGAGCAGGAAGTCAGGAGTACAAACAGAGCTTCTCAATCTGCACCCCTCAGGGGCTAAGACCAGAAAACTTCCAGAAGGTGGTCTGGGTCATGCGGGTGAGCAGGGAAGGGACTAGGGCAGGTAGCGGGCAACCAGCAGTGAGGCCTCTCAGGCACCCTCTGGTCTTCCTGAGATCATCCTGGGTCGGCCGAATTCCCCTTCAAAACAAGCGGTCACAGGGGTGCCTGGGTGGCTCAGAGGCTTAAAGCCTCTGCCTTTGGCTCAGGTCATGGTCCCAGTGTCCTAGGATCGAGCCCCACATTGGGACATCAGGCTCTCTGCTCGACGGGGAGCCTGCTTCCTCCTCTCTCTCTTCCTATCTCCTCTGTAATTTCTGTCTGTCAAATAAATAAATAATCTAAAAAAAAACAAACAAACAAGCAGTCACAAGTACAGCTGATTCATAACTTAGTTTAATCCTTTGTAGGGAGCACCCTGGGCAGTGAGGAGCCTCCATCTGTCCCAGAGGGTCCGGCGACCATGGAGGAGAGTGGTCTCTTCTGGCCGCTGGCCCTGCCTCATGTTTGGGTGCCTGACCCCCACCTTCCCGATCCATAGCAGGCTGAGGGGCCCCAGCTCCCCTCCCCCTGGAGCAGACTCCCTCTGGGGCTGACTTGTACCCCCTTTCCCCACTTCCTGCAGGGTCTCTCTGAGACCTCTGGATACTGGCTTGCAGTCCTGGGCTGGCCCCGGTTCCAGACAGGTGGGCAGCTGGGTGAGCGTGGCTGCATATCTGGGTGCTGGCAGGGGAGAGGCACGGCCGAGTCTCAGGGCCCCAGGTCCCACCGGGAAATGTGCTTCTCAGCTGGAAAGGAAGCCGGACAGAGCGAGGGTCACTGGCAGCCCAGGTAGTCCTGGGATGGGGACCTTTTGGCAGTTGGTCCTGAAATATACTCCCAGTTGGAGCTCCAGACCTTTCTAGCAGGAGCTGCTGGGGGCCGGTGCTGGGCCGCCTCTGTTCCCTGCTGTAGTTTACTGGGCTCTAGGGATCAGGGAACACGGGTCCCTAAGTAGCAGCTTTGTGACAGGAGGAAAGCGACCCTGGAGAAATCCCTGGCCAGGCTGTCATTCCCGTCCTGTTGCCTTGTGGACATGAGGCTGGGCTTCTCTCTCCCCGCTTGGCCTCGGGGGCCCGCAGGTCCCACGGAGCTCGGACCAGGACATCCCCGGGCCATGCATGCTCAGGTGCTTTCTGGGTCTGTGACCTGGACATCCTAGCGCCTGGAGCGGGCCAGCAGGGACCAGAAGAGGGAGCTGTGAGGGGGCCCTCACCAAACTGGCAGATGTAACGGTTTCGGGTTTTGCAGCGCTGGTCGTTCCAGTTGAAGGCGGCGGACGCCTGTAGTTCCACACAGTTCCCGAACCTGCCAGGCCGGGACGCTGGGGGCTCAATGCCGGGGAAGGGAAGTAGGAGTCTAGGAGAGGCTTCCGTCTTCCCCTCCAGCAGGCCCCTGTGTCTAATGGCCCGGCCCACAGGTGGGGCTTCTGGAAGCCAGACCCACCCCCATGTGAAGGCTCAGCAAGCCGGCCCGGAGGGAGGGCACCCCAGACTCACCCCTGGTTGTCGGGCTGCCCAAAGGCAAAACTCGTAAAGGACTGGTGCTCCCCCGTGGTCCAGCGGAAGGAGTCCTTGGTGGTCTTGTAGGTGAGCCCTGGGCCGTGGCAGGTGAGTTGGCCCACCACCCCGGGCCCCCACTCCAAGCCCCCACTCCGAGTCCAGGCTCCCTGAGAGGAGGCCCTGAGCTTGGAGCCTGTTGCCTAATCCCCTTTCTGCTGCCAGCGAGCCCTTAGCCCCCTTCCTAGCTCTTCCAGCCCCCCCGTGGCTCTCCCTCTCCCTCCCTTCTGTGCTCTTCCCAGGGAAGGAGGTTGCCTGCCCCATCCTGGGTCCCTAGCCCTCACCACACCCTTACTGTCTGCTGGTGGGTTTTCACAGCCCAGATTTCTGCACCCTCAACCAGGCACTCACCGATCCAGAAGTTTCTGGTCTCAAAGTCACTGTCGGTCACCTCATTGGTGGTCTCCAGGCGGCCCAGGTAGAAGGCGAGGATGTCCTGCACTTTCTGGCTCTCGATCTGGGCCAGCACCCCGCCCTTTCCCTGTAACCCCCATTCCAGGTCACCCTGGCAGGGCCCCAGAGCTCAGACCAGCCCTTCCTGCCCACCCTGCCACAGCCAGGGACGTCCTCTTCCTCTGTCTCCTCCTCCTTAGAGTGGAGGGTCCCCCTTCCTTGCCCCTGCCTGCCTCTCCTCTCTCTGGGCATGGGGGGTGGGGGGCCAAGACTGACTGGGCCCTGCCCTTGGGAAGCTTTTGTTTCACGTGTTCAGTGTCCTGAACGCATGTGAATTGGTTGCCAACATGAACACCTCGAGAGACGGCAATGAAAATCTGAATTTCTGATTCTCTTGAAAAATCCCAAGTTCTGGCCTTTCTGCACTTGGTGGCCTGCTGGGCAGCCCGCAGCTAGAGCTGAATCAGGGTGGCTCCTTAGAGGGGGGGTGGGTGGGGCCTCACCCCTGCCCCCCATCCTAAGTCCCTCAGCTCATTCAGTGACCTTCTGGCTTCCGTGGGCCTCTGAGTTTGGGGCCCCTGCTTTATCCTAATGACCAGAGTCAGGTCAGGAGAAATCGAAGGAACCATCTCTTTATCCAAGGTCCGTCCAAGGACCCTCGCTTGAGACCTTGGGGTTCCCTGGGAAGGCTGGGGTCCACTGTCACCTGGCATTTCATCTTGGCTCCGTAGTAGGTGTCTGCCTCTGAAGACACCAGGAAGCAGTCTCCGTCGATCCTCAGGTCACAAGTGTGGAAGGGAAAGTGCACCTTGGCTGGGGACAGGGGGCCCGACTGTGCGCGTGGGGACCTCAGACGCATTATGCCTTCCACCCTGCCAGGGAGCTAAGCTCAAGAAGCCCCTTCCTCTGGCCACTGTCTCCAAGCTGGGGCGGGGGGTGGGGGAGTCAGCGGCGTGCTGGGGAATGTGTGAGATCCAGCTTGCTCTCTCTTCCAAAAAAAAGAAAGATCTGTAGCATTTGCCAGATTCTGTGGTGGGAATGCCACCAACGTGATGTGATTGCATGGGGAGTCGGGAGATGTGCCCAGTGAGGGGCTCCCGGGGGTGGCCTGGCTCATCGGGGGACCTCGGGGCAGGACTCACTGGCACACTGGGCTCCCCCGTAGCCGACGTCACAGACGCAGGAACACTCCTCTTCCCGGAACCGGCCGTGAACACACTGTACGCTGCAGCGCACTGCCGGGGTGAGGGGGGAGCGGAGCTCAGCCTGCAGCCCCTGGCCCCCGTGCTGCCCCTCACGGCCCTCGGAGTGTGGGCAACGGCCAACCGTAACAGGAGAGACCCTTGAGGATGGGACCCCATCAGGGCTTCCCGCTGCGGCTACGCTTGGTGTCTGGTTGGATCTCCATCGTAGAGAGAAGCAAATTAGGGTTCAGGGGTGACCTGCCTACAGTCACAGAGCTGGGAGGGAGACAGTGGGATCAGAGTCCACTTCCAGATCCTGATAGTGTCCTCCTCCCACCCTCTCAGGACCTAAGGGCCAAATCAGATTCCACCTTGAATCCCCTACACGGCTCAGGCTCCGACAGGGGCTCAGGCTGTTGGTCGAATGACTACACGATGTTCAGATCAGCAAGTACCTGGTCAGGGGCCACACACTCCCTCAGGGCTCTCTCCAGACACTTGCAGTGGGTGCCCCACGGCCCCTGGACACACCACACAGGGACATGTGGCCCTCCTCACCCCCCACGGCTGCCTGCCTCGGCCCTGGCCCAGGCTTCACTCACCGGGTCCCCGTGTGGCTGTGACCTGGAGCTCTAGGTGCCCCTCACCTTGGCAGTATCTGCCTGTGTAGCCGGGGGGACAATGGCAGTGGCAGGTGCTGACGTTGAGACGTCCATGGTTCCGGCAGCTCATCCGACACGGGTTCCTGGGGACCTCTGGTCAGATGAGGATGAACTCTGAGAGGGCGCCTTTTTCCGGCAGGCCAGGGGGCTGCTTCCCAGGGTGCCAAGGGCCAGGGCCTCGAGGACAGTCCCACCAAATGTTGCCACCCTCCACAAGGGTCACCACATGGAGTTCTCTTGTACCCGCTGCCCCAGCAGGATACAGGCAGGGTCGGGCACTTACCACAGAGCCCTCCTGCGTGGTCCCAGGCTTTGAAGCAGCCCGAAACGCTGGCTGTGCAGAGCGAACACCAGGAGCCCTTCTTATAGGGGACGATGGTCTTCCCGTTGACCTCCCAGTTGCCCCTGTGAGAGCGAGCACCAGAGGGCTGCAAGGGCCTGGCTTTGGGCAAGACAGGCGTGGGCCCTGCTGCATGCCTCACGGACCCTTCAGCTCCTTCTGGCCCAGCCCGGGAGTCAGGGAGCTGGAGGATACACGAGACGTCCTAGGAAAGGAAAGCTGGCCTCCAGACTAACACGAACACTCCATTCTTCCTTGGCCAAAGCAGAATAGTGCTGCCAAGGAGGGGCGTCTGAGGAGAAGCCACATTCTGCTTGGCTGCCCACTTCTGCACCCACTCCCTTCCCTCCTTCCCTCTCCCCGAGAGGGTGTGGACCCAGGGGTAAAGGCCTTTGAGTGGGGGGCTGAGGTTTCTCCCTTGGGTGAAGGTAGGCGCCCCTCCCCACCCGGCCCAAGCCCAGCGGGGGATGGCGGGGCAGCAGCCTTGATGGGACCTTACCCAGGAGAGTAGGCACAGACGAAGGCTTCCATCTCGGCCTGGGCCCCAGAGCACCGATGCCGCCCACAGCCCAGCTGGCTCGAGGTGGCCCACACGAGCTGCCGGAGACACGGCGGCTCAGGAACCCTATCACAGGCCACCCCCACTCCCAGTCTGGGGGCCGACAACACTGATGATGCTTGCCCTGCGGGAGGCAGACACAGTCTCTGCCCCCAGTGAGGCAGACTGACAGACCTCGGGGCCTCAGGAGCCGTAGCTGTGCTGAGCAGAGCTATGGGGACAGGTGGGCACAGCCTAGGAAGAAAGCCTTCCTGGGTGAGGGGTGTGGAGAGGTTTGGATGGGCAGATACCTGAAGAAAGGAGAGAATCTTGGATGGGGGAGGAGTGTTGAAAGAAAGTCTTGGACCTCAAAGTCTTTGATACAGACCCCACATGTGGCTACAACCCTTCCCTCCTCCCTGCAGGCCCCTCTTAAATGTGCCTTTGCAGTTCTTTGCAATGAGGGAAGGACTCTCTTTTATAGCCTGGAACCCGGCTGGGCTTGTGGCTTGTGTTGGCCAACAGAATGGAATAGGAGTGATACTGAGCTGGGGGGGCCTGGGTGGCTCCGTTGGTTAAACATCCGACTCTTGGTTTAGGTTAAGGTCATGATCTCATGGTTGTGAGTTTGAGCCCTGTGTCAGGCTCTGGGCTCAGTGCAGTCTGCTTGGGATTCTGTTTCTTCCTCTGCTCTACCTGCCCCCAGCTCCCGTGTGTTTACTCTCTAAAATAAATAAATAAAATAACGTCTTAAAAAAAGTGCTATTGAGCTGGTTTTGAACCTAGGGCTGGAGACCCCACAGGCACAAGGGTGCCAGGTGAGGCCCCTCTAGACGGCCAGCTCCCAGCCCAGGCAGTGGCCAACTGCACTTGAATTTGGGCCCAGCAAAGACCAGAAGAACCTCCACACAGAGCCCAGCCCAAGGATGCTAAACTTTGGGGTAGTGTGTTAGCAACAAAAGCTAACAGGTACAGGTCTCTGATAGTATTCAGCACTTGGATTGAAAATCTTAAAATCTGTGACAGCTTGGAAACAGCACAGTTAATACAGGGGACTAGTTAAGCAAACTCCCGTAGCACAGCCATGAAGTAGGGAGACATGGACACATGTGTCCAATAATTAGAGAAAATACATTCTTTTTAGGAATGCATGAAACATTTGCAAACATTGACCCTTCACTTAACCACAAAGCAAGGTTCAACAAAAACCAAAGGAATAATATCCCATAGGCTGTGTTCTATAAATTCAATGCAATACAATCTCCAAGTAAGTAACTTAGAAGTAAGGAATAGGTTGGGGCGCCTGGGTGGCTCAGTTGGTTAAGTGTCTGCCTTTGGCTCAGGTCATGATCCAAGTGTTCTGGGATCAAATATAAAAAAATAATAGAGTAAACTGAATAAAGTAAAAGGAAGTGAATAATGGGGATACCCCATTAAAATATATAAACTTAAAAAAAGGTAAGTAAATAGTAAAAATAGCAGAAATTTAAAAAAAAGAAAAAGGATAAAACAAACAAAAGCTTACTTGTTAAAATAGACACATCTCTGGGAAGACTGGTAAAGAATGAAAGAGAGAAGGTGCACATAAACAAAGCTGAAAAGTTTAAAAGGATCTAGCAAGAGACACAGGAAATTTTTTAAAAATTTATTTGTTGGGGAGAGCAAGAGAGCCAGCAAGGGGAGAGCCAGGCAGAGGGAAAAGCAGGTTTCCTGCTGAGCAGGGAGCCAGATGTGGGACTCGATCCCAGAGCGACCTGAGCCAAAGGCAGATGTTTAACCAATTGAGCCACTCAGTGGTCCCAGGAAAATTTTAAATCCCTGTTTAATCCTAGTTTTTTTTTTTTTTAAGACTTTATTTATTTATTTATTTGAAGGAGTGAGAGAGGGAGAGCAGGCGGAAGGGCAGAGGGAGAGGGAGAATCCCAAGCAGACCCTGTACTGAGCTCAGAACTCAACTCGGGGCTCGATCTGACAACCCCGAGATCATGACCTGAGCCAAAACCAAGAATCAGATGCTTTACTGATGTTCGGTTCTTATTTTTATTATTTACTTTCTGTTTTTTAAATTTTATTTATTTTTCTTAGTAATCTCTACACCCAACATGGGACTTGAACTCATGACCGTGAAATCAAGAGTCACATGCTTCATGGGCTAAGTGAACCAGGCACCTACATTATTTACTTTCTCCTACTTTATTCAGCTTACTGTATTATTTTTTTATATTCTCTTTTTTAAAGATTTATTTATTTATTTATTTATTTGACACAGAGAGAGAGACAGCGAGAGAGGGAACACAAGTAGGGGGGAGTGGGTGAGGGAGAAGCAGGCTCTCGGCTGAGCAGGGAGCCCGACGCAGCGCTGGATCGTAGGACCCTGAGATCATGACCTGAGCCGAAATTAAGAGTCAGATGCCTAACCAACCGAGCCACCCAGGCACCCGCTCTCTGTTTAATCCTAGCTTTAACTCTTCAGTACTGAACAATTCTGCCCAATCAATTGGGAAACATAAAATGGACAGTTTCCTAGAAAACAGAACTTGGCAAAACAATCTCAACGCGAAGTAGACCGTTTCCAAAAGTTTAATCAACAGCTAAAAACCCACGCCTGCATAGCGTTTGAGAGAATCGGGAGCCAAGCACAGGCAACACAGTTTTGAACAATAATAGTAATATGGGGAATTTTCATTTCAAAAGTTTCTATAAAGCTGTAATGATTAAAACACAATTTGTGCAGGGATTAAAAAAAAAAAGCAGCAGAATATAATCAAGAACTCAGCAACAGATCCATGGGCAGACGTGAGCTTGGTGTATGACAGGTAGACTGTGAGTCAGTGGGGGAAGGGTTGAATATTCAATGGAAGGTGCCCATTTGTGGGTTGTTTTTTTTTTTAAGATTTTATTTATTTATTTGACAGA
>NW_019154114.1:10229500-10240862 GCF_002288905.1 Enhydra lutris kenyoni
TCTGTCAAATAAATAAATAAAATCTTAAAAAAAAAAACAACCCACAAATGGGCACCTTCCATTGAATATTCAACCCTTCCCCCACTGACTCACAGTCTACCTGTCATACACCAAGCTCACGTCTGCCCATGGATCTGTTGCTGAGTTCTTGATTATATTCTGCTGCTTTTTTTTTTTAAGATTTTATTTATTTATTTGACAGACAGAGATCACAAGTAGGCAGAGAGAGAGGGAAGCAGGCTCTCCGCTCAGCGGAGAGCCCGATGCGGGGCTCGATTCCAGGACCCTGAGATCATGACCTGAGCCAAAGGCAGAGGCTTTAACCCACTGAGCCACCCAGGCGCGCCCCATTTGTGGGTTTTTTTTTTTTAAGTATTTTATTTATTTATTTGACAGACAGAGATCACAAGTAGGCAGAGAGGCAGGCGGAGAGAGGAGGAAGCAGGCTCCCTGCTGAGCAGAGAGCCTGATTCGGGGCTCGATCCCAGGACCCTGGGATCATGACCTGAGCCAAAGGCAGTGGCTTTAACCCACTGAGGCACCCAGGTGCCCCCATTTGTGGGTTTTTTAAAAAAGATTTTATTTCTTTGAGAGAGAGAGAGAAATGGGCACAAGCAGGGGAGCAGCAGAGGGGGAGGGAGAAGCAGACTCCCCCTGAGCAGGGAGCCCCATGCAGGGCTCGATCCTGGGACTCTGGGATCATGACCCCAGCCAAAGGCAGACGCTTCAATCAACTGAGCCACCAGGTGCCCCTAGTTGTTTTTTCTTAAGAGATGAGAACAAATATAGTTAAACATTGTCTAAGTGGAGGTCATGGGTAAAAGGGAGTCCATTACTAGATTTACGTTTGAAATAGTTCATGCTTAGAGCTGAGAAAAGGAAAACTACAAATCGCGTAAGAGCAGCCACAGGTTTGAAGACGACCGGTGGCCCAGGGCCCGGGGCCGGCGCCACAGCCTCACCTGAGTGTAGTGGGTGCAGGTGGCATTGTGGGCACACTCGGCGGCCGCGTGGCTGTACCACCGCCCCTCTGCGAACCACAGGCCCACCACGCTGACGAAGGACGCCGAGCCTGCTGGCAGCAGCTGCACGTTCCAGCCCACTTGCTGGGGGGCCCGAGGTGCTGACGCGGGGCTTAGGACTGGGGCACCGCACAGGGCCGCCCTGGCCTGAGCCCATCGGGCCAGGCTCTCGCTCCAGTCCTGGGGGCGGCACAAAAAGAGATGTCAGCAGGGATCTTTGGACCAGGCCTTAGTGATCCCACTTCCCCCACCGCCCCCGCCCCAGGGTGGGGGTCATGCTGAGAGCACTGGATGGGGAGTCCTGTTTCACCCACTTCACCCTGGGGCCAGGGAAGGCCAGACCCGGCCTGCGAGGAGCTCTTGGAGATGCGGTGGTGAGAGCACCAGCAAGGTCTGGACGTCTACCCCGGAGCCTGGCTCTATCCGGGCCTGAGAGCCTCCCTCCTCCTGACTCCCGCCTTAGGCGCTGCCCCAGAGGGGGATGCCCGTTCCTGAGGGAGCAGTGCCAGCCCAGGCGACGGGATGGGCTTCTGTGGTAGATTTTTCTGTCCAGTAATGTGAGCCCGGGCAGGGCCCAAGCCATTCAAAATGGTTTTTTGCCTGCCATTAGGTACAACGGGCTGTAGCCATTGTCAGGAAGGCTCGGTTGCTCCCATCTGGCTTTTCTTTGATGAAAAAGGCCTCGGCGGCCAGGCTGCTTTGTCCTGTCCCCTCACTCACCTGGCCTTGTGGAGGGGTGCCAACAGGGAAGCAGGACCAGAGAGGCTCCTGGCCTCAGGGCCCAGCCAGCGCTGTTCTCTGGAGTGGCCCTAATCTTCTCTCCCACCCACACACCAGCAGACTCCCCCCTCATACCCCCACGGCTACCAAATCGTCCCCCTCTCCTCTTAAATGAAGGGCTCAACAATCAAGAAGACTTGGGTCACCTCACCCCAGCTGTGTGGCCTCTAGCCCCTAATCTCCATGAGACTCAACATCCTCGTCTGTAAATTGGGACAGTAAGATACTCACAGAGGACGATTATCACGGGGACTCAAAGGATACAGGGGGAGAGTGCCTGACCCACCATGGGCTGGACGGCTGTTAGGATTTTTACCTCTGATGCAGACCGGAACCGGAGCAGTGGGGATTGCCTGGGGGGGCCCTTGGCCGTCCTGCACCACCCTAAGAGCCTTAGCCTCCCCTGGGTAAAAGCACTAGAGACCCGCACAGGTGAGGGAGGCTGAGTGGTGGGGCTCAATTCTCATCTTCTATGAAATGCTGATTTCTAAGACTTTGGCCAAAGGGGCATGAAAAGTGTCAACACCGATGACCGGATGACGGGGAGCACCCCCCTGCCAGGCACTTGAGCTGGGAGCACTGGGCGTGGGCAGTGGGAGCCAGGACCTGGGCCTGAGGAGGGCCAGAGCTGCTGCAGAGCAGCAGCAGGGAAAGGGAGAGAAGCGACCCCCTCCCACTGGCCCACCCCACCCCCACCTCCTGGGAAACTGACCCATGAGCTCTCAAGGTCACCGCCGCTGAGCCAGCCTGGAGGAGTTTATGGGAGGCAGCCATGGGGAACCCTGCCCACCCCCACACAATCCTGCCCTCAGCCCCTGGGGCCTGTTGGCATGTGCTGGGGCAGTGCTTCTGGGCCCTGGGATGACGCCACCAACCCTGCCATCCTACGCCAGCCCCCAGAGGAGCAGAGACCTTGGAGGGGCCCCTCCTAGTCACCCAGATAAACCATGAAGCAGCACTGGGTCCTGGTCACATTCCAGGCCTTTCCCTCAAAAAGGACGCTTCTCCCTCCCAGTCTTCTGCCCCTCTGATCCTGCGGGGAGTCCTTTGTGGAGCTCCTCTTTCCTGCGGGGCTCCTTCCATGTCTTCTGGTCTCCAGGGCAACGGGATAGGATGCGAGGAAAGGCCAAAGGACTGGCCCTTCTGGGAAGCAGGCGGTGGTAGAACCCTAGCAACCCTCGTGGGCAGGGTGACCGGCTGTCCCCCTGCCCTGCCCAGGCGGAAGGGCGCCTGCCACAGGCCTGGCCTCCTGAGCCATCTTCGGGATTGCCCCTCCAGCCACCGTCTTGGTGAGCCCGCCTTGGGGTACTCACCATTCTCTGCATGTTGGCCGCGGGGGGCTGTACCCGGCTACGCAGACGGTTGTGCACGGAGAGGAGCAGGAATGTCTCCTTACTGCTCAGGGCTGGGGTGGGAGACAAGGTCAGGCCCTCTGCACAGCGGGACCTGGGCTCCCCTGGGGTGACCCTGGCCATGGCAAGCTGAGAGGGCTGCCCTGCCCTTAGGGAGCAAGAGCTGATGGGGCCAGGGACACGGGGAGAGTGGGGGATTGACGGCCTACGGGAGACCGAGAGCTGGGGGCCTGGGAGGGAGGCAGGTGTGCAGGGGCCCTTGAGCTGGGGGATGGGCTGACTGGAGGGAGGTAGGGCCGTGGGCTGGGGGGGCGGGCAGCCCTGGAGCGGCCAGCTGTGGGCTTTGGGCTGCTATTCCTCCTTGAACCCCACGGCTGGGCCCACTCCCCTTCATTCTTCCTGCTCCCCAGTCCCAGCCTCCGCCATCCATCTTGGTCCCTGGACTACCTTTGGGGCAGGGGGGTTGCTATTTAAACCCCACAGGTCTGCCCAGAGCTCAGGCCTTCCTGGCACCGCTCTGCGGCACTCCTAGCTGCTTCCCCTCGTTTCTCACCCCGGGGGGACCCCCTTACCTCCAGGCATCGGAGCCCGTTCCTCCTGCAGTGGGAGTAACTTTGGCTCCGTCCAGGCCATGCCAAGGAGAGCCAGGAGCACGGGCAGGAGGCCGGGCCGGGGGCTCCCCAGCCGGGCGGAGGGCGCCGGCCCCAGCATGGGCCTGTTGGGCGCTCCGGCTCAGCTGTCCAGCTTGCTTCCCAAGCTAGACAGAGCTACTCACAATCTCAAGGAGGCAGGCTGGACGGGCAGACAAAAGGGGGAGGCTGGTGTGAGTAATCGGTGTATCCAAAAGGCCTCCTGTCGACACTGGCATGAAGAGCCAGCCAGCTCCAATCCCAGGGCTCCCTCCCTCCTCCAGCCGAGGGCCTGGCCAGCGGCCCTGCCCACAACAGCCAACCAGGCAGTGTGCACTGACCCTGTGCCCCTGCTAATCATTGCAGGATTATTGGAGCCCTTGGGGAGCCCCTGGAGACCCCGCTGATTGGCCCGCAGACATTCCAGGGCGGTGGATTAGCAAATGATGGCCGGCCCTGGCTGGGACAGTGTCCTCTGGGCCCACCAGCAGCCTCTAGTCCCAGTTCCAGGCCCAGGGCAGGCAGGCAGGAACTGGGCAAGACCCCAGGGGAATTCTTCCCTTTCTTGGGAAGTTCATCCCAACCCCCAGCCATGAATTAAACATGATGGACATAACCACAGACGAGCCAGGTACCACCGCTAGGTGGGGGCACTGGGAGGTTGGGTTTGTAGGGGAATGGGCGAGGGTTGCACCTGTAGGAGGGAAAGAGTGCCTTAGGACTCTGGGCAGTGTCTGTCCGGGCAGTGTGGGGGGCTGGGCCCCAGCCCCAACGGCCCTTTTGTCCCCAGAATTCTGCAGGCCCGGAGAGGGCCCCCGCGAGCAGAGGAGAGCACATGATGCCCTTGGCTGACTGGAGTCCTGCAGGGAACAAGTGGGACCCTAGGCAGTGCGGCAGGCGGGCAGCAAATCGCCATGATGCTTTGGGGCCTGGCTGAGGCCTCCATGAAGATCTGCACCGAGGCCCACGATTATTAGAAAAGACAAGGCTATCCCGCAGGCCGTGGCCAAATGCCCACACTCCACCTCCAGGCCAACCAAAGGTTAATCACCCACTGCAAAGGACTGCCTTGGAAGCCAACTACTTCCTCCTTCTGGAGTTTGTGTGACCCTTGACCTTTAGGCCGACACCCTCTCAGAGCCAGGTGTCACCTACCTGGGAAATTCCACTGAGATGCATTGAGATGCATGGGTATGGGGGGAGGGGATGGGGGCAGGGCCAGGTACAAGGACCCCTAAGCTGGCCTGGGGTTGTGTGTGCTCCCACACAATACCTGGGGCCTTGGGAGTTTCTTCTCCCTCCAGTGGGTAACCACACGATTTCAGATTCATCCTGCCCAGGTCCTAGCAATGCTTAATAATAGTGACCTTTCCTCCAGAGCTCACAAAGCACAGTGACACGCGTGGCTTCGCTGATTTGTCACAACACTAGGGCATAGCAGGTGCCGTGTCCGTCTTGTAGATGACGAACCTGGGCTCACAGGGCGGGCACAGGGTGTGTCCCAGCTGATCCAGGCTTTGTGTCTTCACATTCCTAGACCCCCCAGTGCAAATTGGCTTTCATTTACATTGTGGCCCTCCAAGTTCAAGTCCCACCACCCTGCTCAATGCCGATGCCGAGGAACAAAGCCCAATTTTTGCTCCCGGGCTGCAAAGGAAAATGTGGCTTTTCTCCTGAGTAGCACCATACCAGGTCATTGGGGCAGCTAGGGAAATAGATTTTGACCCGAGGTGGTGGCTTTTGAGGGGTCTTGGCTCACTGCAGATGGAGGCCAGGGTGAGGCCAGACTCAGGAGCTAGAAGATGAGGAGCTGAGGGGATACCCAGAACACCCCTGAAGACCTGGGTTCTAACCAAGACTGTGTGACCCTAGGATTGTCACTTCCACCCCCGGGCCTCCATGTCCACTGGTGTTAGGCAGGACTCCCTAACCAAGGGATTGTACCTTGCTTTCCATGGCATTTCATGCTGGGTGTTCGGGGTGGGTGTTGAGAATGGGTAGGTCCTTTCTTGCATGGCTGATCTCCCCAGTGAGCAGCTTCTCTTCGGATTTCTACCACCGTGGATCAGTTTTCTTATTCTGAATGTCAGAGGAACCGACTCCTAGGATATGCACGCTTTAAGGAAGAGATTCCTTTGCTCTCCGTGTCTATGAGATTCATCTATGTTGTGGTCTGTTTTAGTAGGCTGTTTTTGTTTATGTGTTTTTGGGATTTTTATAAAGTTTTTTTTTTAATTTGGGAGAGAGAGAGCACAAGCAGGGGCACAGCAGGAGAGGGAGAAGCAGACTCCCCTCTGAGCAGGGAGCCCGATGCGGGGCTTGATCCCAGGACCCCAAGATCATGACCTGAGGCGAAGGCAGATGCTTAACCAACTGAGCCACCCAGGCGCCCCATGTTTTGGGTTTTTAAAAAAATATTTATTTATTTATTTATTTATTTATTTATTTGAGAAAGGATATGTGAGGTGGGGAGGGGCAGAGGGAGGGGGCAGAGAAACTTCAGCAGACACTGGGCTCAGTCTCAGGGTCCTGAGATCACAGCCTGAGCCAAAACCAAGAACTGGGTGCTTAACCGACCGCATCACCCAGGTGCCCCTCTTTGTTTTTAATTGCTGGTAGTAGTTTATATTTTCATTCTCCTATAGATGGACATTTGGGTTGTTTTAAGCTTTTGTTTGTTATGAATAAAGCCGCTGTCAACATGATTGTACAATTTAAAATTTTCCTCTCATAAACAGCTACAAAAGAAAGAAAAGACAAAATTCCCCAAATCAGGAGGGAGACATCATAACAACTGATAGTACAGAAATAAAAAATGTTGTAAGAGAATATTAAAAACAACTTTATGTCAATAAAATAGACAATGTACGTATAATGGACAAATTTCTAGAAAGACAAATCAGCAAAACTGATTCAAGAAGAAATAGGAAATCTTAATACCCATTTAAAATTGAGAAACCAAATGGGAGAGAATTTCTCAATATAATTAACATTCAAAAATACGCTTTTTAGGGACGCCTGGGTGGCTCAGTTGGTTGGGCGGCTGCCTTCGGCTCAGGTCATGATCCCAGCATCCTGGGATCGGGTCCCGCATCGGGCTCCTTGCTCGTGGGGAGCCTGCTTCTTCCTCTGCCTCTGCCTGCCACTCTGTCTGCTTGTGCTCTCTCTCTCTGACAAATAAATAAATAAAATCTTAAAAAAATATATGCTTTTTATTATATCTGAATAGTTGCAAAATTTAAAAATGTCCATACTGCTTATAGTAAAATTCACTTTTAAAGATTTTTGTTTATTTATTTGACAGAGAGAGAGAGATCACAAGTAGGCAGAGAGGCAGGCAGAGGGAGGGGGGAAGCAGGCTCCCCGCTGAGCAGAGAGCCCAATGCGGGGCTCGATCCCAGGACCCGGGATCATGACCTGAGCTGAAGGCGGAGGTTTTAACCCACTGAGCCACCCAGGCGCCCCTAAAATCCACTTTTAAAGTAGCTATTTATGTTGTACTATTAGACTTTTAAGGAGGATCAAAGAAAATGAGCAAAGATTAAAAGTTTATACAAAATCCTGTGAAACTCCTACAGTGAACATCATACGTACCGATGGAGGACTAAATGCTTTCTCTCCAAGATCAGAAGCAAGGCAAGAATGTCTGCTCTCACCACTCCCGCTCAGCACCATCCTGCTGGATGTGTGATCAGTGCAATCAGGTGAGATAAGCAGCTAGGGCATCCGGAAGGGAGAGAAATCAGTGAAACTCTCTGTGTTTGCCAATGATATAATCCTGTATGTAGGAAATCCCAAGGAATGTTGAAAAGAAAACCCTACTAGAACAAAGGTCTCAGGATACAAAATAAAGATACAAGCTACAAGCTACCAATAAGCAATCCAAAACTGAGACTGAGAAGACAATCCTGTTGACAGTGGCATCAAAAAGAAGAGCACCTAAGACGAGAAAACATTGCTGAGAGAAATGAAAGATCTTTTATGTTTTGAAGATTTTATTTATTTGACAGAGAGAGAGAGAGAGAGAGAGAACACAAGCAGGGGGAGAGGCACGCAGAGGGAGAAGGAGAAGCAGACTCCCTTGCAAAGCAGGGAGCCTGATGGGGGGCTCCATCCCAGGACCCCGGGATCATGACCTGAGCCAAGGGCAGTTGCCTAACCAGCTGAGCCACCAGGCGCCCCTATGAAAGATCGGAATGGAGAGATGCTCCGCGTTTATGGATTGGAAGACTCAATGTGGTCAGCATGGCAATCACTCCTAGATTCCATACAATCCCTAACAAAATCCCAAAGCTTTTTTTCTTTTTTAAAGCTTTTATTTATATAATTGAGAGAGAGAGAGTGAGCACGCACATGAGCAGGTGGAGGGGCAGAAAGAGAGGGAGAAGCAGACACCCCGCTGAGCAGGGAGCCCAATGTGGGACTCGATCCCAGGACTCTGGGATCATGCCCTGAGCCAAAGGCAGACGCCCACCTGACTGAACCATCCAGGAGCCCTCCCTTTTTCCTTTTCGAAGAAAGTGAGAAATAGATCTTAATGTGCCAAAGAAAGGTGAAGGAATTAGAATAATCAAAACATTTTTGAAAAAGAACAAAGTTTGAGGACGTCTACCTGATTTCAAAATTTGTCACAAAAACTACAGAAATCACAAATACGGGCTACAGAGAAAGACAGACGTACAGATCAAGGGAACAGAATAGACAGTTCAGAAAGAAACATTACATTTTAGGGTCAACTGATTTTTGGCAAAGGTACCAGAACAATACAATAGGGAGAGAATAATTTTGTCTACAAGCGGTGCTGGCATAGTTGGATATCCATATTTAAAAAGATGAACTGGCTGTCTTTCACACCGACCACAAAATGAATTTCATATGAATCACAGACCTACCTATAAAAGGAAGAACTGTAAAAGATCTAGGGGGAAAAATACATCAGAGAAAAGCTCAGTGGCCTTGGGTCCGGCAGTGATTTCTTAGATATGACACCGAACAGATAACTCGTAAAACAAAAAATCAATAAAGTGGATTTCATAAAAATCAAAACTTTTTGTTCTTGAAAGACACCTAATGAAGATGAAAAGAGAGGCCTCCTCCTGAGAGGAAATTTTTTTAAATCCTTTATCTGGTAAAGGGCTAACATGCAGTACATAAAGAACTCTTACAATAAATAATGAGAAGACAAATAACCATTTAAAAAAAGTGGGCAGGGTCGGCTCAGGTCATGATCCTGGAGTCCTGGGATCGAGTCCCGCATCGGGCTCCCTGCTTGGCAGGGAGTCTGCTTCTCCCTCTGACCCTCCCCCTTCTCATACTCTCTCTCTCAAATAAATAAATAAAATCTTTAAAAAAAAAAAAAGTGGGCAGGGGTGCATGGGTGGCTCAGTGGGTTAAAGCTTCTGCCTTCAGCTCAGATCATGATCCCAGGGTCCTGGGATTGAACCCCACATCGGGCTCTCTGCTCTGCAGGGAGCCTGCTTCCCTCTCTCTCTCTCTGCCTGCCTCTCTGTCTACTTGTGATCTCTGTCAAGTAAATAAACAAAATCTTTAAAAAAAAAAGTGGGCAAAGATTTTAATAGAAGCTTCACACAAAAAGATGTATGAGTGGAGAAAAGGCATGTGAAAAGAAGCTTAACATCACTAGTCACTAAGAAAATGAAAATTAAAACCCCAGTGAGATACCATTATCTATCCAGGAGAAGGAGGACAGACCAAGAGACAGGCACTCCCAAGTTTTAATGAGATTGGAGCCTGCACATTATTGCTGATGGCCATGTAAAATTGTACACTTTGGAAAAGAATTTGGCAGTCTCTCAAAGTGAAATACATACTTGCCATGAACCCCAGAAATTTAGGCACACACGTCCATACAAAGACTTGGTCACAAGTGAGCACAGCACCATTCATAACAGCCTCAAGCTGGAAACAACCCACGTGTCCCTTGAATGTTGAACGGATAAACTGTATATGGCCATAAAATAGAATACGTTTCAGCCTTAAAAGGGACTGAACTTCTGTTCCTTTATTGAGTTGTCACTGACAGTCATGGAACAAACTTGTGACTTGTGCTACAACACGGATGAACTTCAAATGCCTTCAGCGAAACGAGGGAAGTCACACAAAACGCCGTATGTTGTGTGATTTCGTTGGTAGGAAATGTCTACAAAGGCAAATCTTTAGAGGCAGAAGGCAGACCCATCAGTGCTTGTCTGGGATGGGGCTGGGGCCTGACTAGAAACGTCCATGAGAGAAGGATTCAGTGATAAGGATGTTCTGAATCCGGATTATGGTGATAGTTGCACAAATGTATAATTCGGCTGAAAGTCATCTCACAGTACACATAGGATGGATGAAACTGCTGGCATGTAAAATAGATCCCCATGAAGCTGTTTAAAAAATGAACAAAAGGTAGGAAACACCAACTCCTTTTGTAAGTCCGGCATTACATGGACACCAGAAGCAGACAGAGATAACACAAGAATAACATGTAGGGTGAAGAGCTTGTCTCCATTTACTTTGAAATGTACCGAAACCAAGACAGATGAATGAATAGATGCAGGGATGGCCAGACGAATAAAGAGGTGACAAAGGATGTTCAGTAAAATGGGAGGTTCTAGCATTAGGTATTTGGGGGTTCGCTGCAAAATTCTTCCAACTTTGCAGCACCTTTGAAATCTTGAATAATAAAACGGAGAAGGGGAACAAAGTCATAGCACGTGACACGGTTCAGAGGTGAGTATTTTTTATGAAGTCAAAGAATGTAAATAACACTGATTTCATCCAAAAGGGAAAAGAAAAACAAAGTTGGGAAACTAGGAGCAGGGTACCTGAGTGGTTCAGTTTTTTGGGCATCGAACTCTTGACTTCAGCTTAGGTCATGGTCTCGGGGTCATGAGATTGAGTCCTGTGTTGGGCTCCTTGCTCAGCAGGAAGTCTGTTGGAGATTACCTCTCTCCCACTGCCCTCCCCCTGGGTCCCCCTGTGCCCCCCACTCTCTCTCTCTCAAAATAAATCAGTTTTTAAAAAAAACTATGTGGCAAGTGGAGGGAATGAGTATGTGTGTGGTGTGAGAGCTACCTCGCTAAGTCAGTGGAGAATACTTGAACTTCAGGTCTGAGAAATAAGGGTAGATTTAGAGACTGACTTAGCTACAGGAAGAAAGATCTGTAAGACTTGACTGAGAACCAGATGGGGGGAGGCTGGTCAGGGACCTGCTGTTTACCATTATCAGCCTTGTAGTATTGGTCGACTTAAAACTAGTGTCTGCGTTACTTTGATACAGTAAACATTAGGTCATAAAAATTAGTCATCAAAAGCACATACTTAAGCTCTTAGAAGAATAATAAGACCTGGGGCCTTTGCATGGTTGAGGTGGACAGTCAGGCAGGACACTGAAGTTGCCTAGGGCTAGCTCCCTTAGGTCAGGGCTGCTTCTCTGGGGCGGTGGTGGTCCTGGGTGCTGGGGGCACCCCTCACCCTCCAATGTCCCTAGATCCTGCCTCTGCCTTGGCTGGTGCTGTGGAAGTTGGAATTTGCAGAAGCCTGGAGGCTGCATCCCCATCCGTTGTTCCTCTTGGGC